>NC_088221.1:27771263-27916263 GCF_036934945.1 Oncorhynchus masou masou
TAGGCAAGTCAGTTAAGAACAAATTCTTATTTTCAATGACAGCCTAGGAACAGTGCTGCATTGTTCAGGGGCAGAACGACAGATTCTTACCTTGTCAGCTCGGGGATTCAATCTTGCAACCTTTCGGTTGCTAGTCCAATGCTCTAACCACTAGGCTACCTGCCACCCCTAATGGGTGATGATGGGTGTGTGCGCACCCGTTTGTGTGTACATGCGTGTGTGGCTGATTTGCTCAGTTGGTAGAGCATGGTGCTTGCAATGTCAGGGTTGTGGGTTCGATTCCCACAGGGGACCAGTATGAAAAATTATGAAAATGTATCCATTCCCTATGCAATTCTCTCTTGATAAGATTGTCTGATAAATACCTACAATGTAAATGTAATGCTGACAAAGAGGAGGGAGTCAATCATCTCCTTCAGTCTTTATTAAACACAACACATTTTGAATGGCTAAACACAGGACTACTGTTAAGGTACACTACATTTCCTGCTCGTTGAATATCTCATTCCAAAATCATGGTATTAATATGTAGTTTGTTCCACCTTTGCTGGTATGACAACCTCCACTGGTATGACAACCTCTCGGGAGGCTTTCCAATAGATGTTGGAAGATTGCTGCGGAGACTTGCTACCATTCAGCCACAAGATCATTAGTGAGGTTGGGCACTAATGTTGGGCGATTAGGCCTTCCTTGAAGTTGGTGTTCCATTTCATCCCAAAGGTGTTCGATGGGGTTGAGGTCAGGACTCTGTGCAGGCCAGTCAAGTTCTTAAACACCGATCTAAAAAAACAGACCATTATTCCTCCTCCACCAAACCTTACAGTTACCATTATGCATTGGGGCAGGTAGCGTTCTGGCATCCGCCATACCCAGATTCGTCTTCCGGACTACCAGATGGTGAAGCGTGATTCATCACTCCAGAAAATGTGTTTCCACTGTTCCAGAGTCCAATGGCGACAAGCTTTACACCACTCCAGCTGACGCTTGGTAATCTTAGGCTTGTGTGCGGCTGCTTGGGCCATGGAAACCCATTTCATGAAGCTCCCGACAAACGGTTCTTGTGCTGACGTTGCTTCCAGAGGCAGTTTGGTAGTGAGTATTGCAAACGAGGAAAGATGATTTTTACCTGCTTCAGCACTCGGCGGTCCCATTCTCAACCACTTCGCGGCTGAGCAGTTATTGCTCCTTGATGTTTCCACTTCACAATAACAGCACTTACAGTTGACCGGGGCAGCTCTAGCCAGGCAGAATTTGGAAGAACTGACTTGTTGGAAAGGTGGCATCCTATGACAGTGCCACATTGAAAGTCACTGAGTTCTTCAGTACGGCCATTCTACTGCCCATGCTTGTCTATGGAGATTGCACGGCTGTGTGCTCGATTTTATACACTTGTTAGCAACGGGTGTGGCTGAAATAGCCAAATCCACTCACTTGAAGGGGTGTCTACATACTTTTGGCCATGTTGTGTATATACATGTACGTGTGAGTTAGCCACAGATCAGTAGATAGGGTTTATCAAACACACTATTAGAAAATACACTATATATACAAACGTATGTGGACACCCCTTCAAATTAGTTGATTCGGCTATTTCAGCCACACCCGATGCTCAAGCACACAGCCATGCAATCTTCATAAACAAACAGGAGAAATAATGGCCTGGGGCTGTTTTTCATGGTTCAGGCTAGAACCCCTTAGTTCCAGTAAAGGGAAATCTTAACGGTACAGCATACAATGACATTCTAGACGATTCTGTGCTTTCAACTTCGTGGCAACAGTTGGATGCCCCCATGCACAAAGCGAGATCCATTCAGAAATGGTTTATCGAGAACAGTGTGGAAGAACTTGACTGGCCTGCACAGAGCCCTGACCTCAATCCCATCGAACACCTTTGGGATGAACTGGAACGTAGACTACGAGCCAGGCCTAATCGCCCAACCTCATTGCCCGACCTTACTAATGTTCTTGCGGCTGAATGGAAGCATGTCCCCGCAGCAATGTTCCAACATCTAGTAGAAATCCTTCCCAGAAGAGCGGAGGCTGTTATAGCAGCAAAGGGGGGACCAACTCCATAATAATGCCCATGATTTAAGAATGAGATGTTCGATGAGCAGCTGTCCATATACTTTTGGTCATGTAGTGTATATCCACTTGAACAAGAGAATAACTTTTCCTGGATATTATTATTATTAGAATATCAAGAAGATGTGTGTGTTAACTTTGGAAGGGACAACTTGTCCAAGAGCGGGAAGAGAACAATGACAGTCATCCGATCATGAAAAACACAGAGAAACACACAGATATAACCACTGTATCAGGTTCTAGAGAAAGATACATCTTCCTGAATGATGTCAATATCTGCCATGGGCAAGTACAGCAGATGGAACAAGTTGGCATTTTTACGGGGAACAAAGGAAATCGTTGCAGGGCTCTGTCCTTTCCTGTTTACATCAGGCTGTGAGATCCGATTCTCAGCTCACATTCAAGAGATAATGACCCTGTACACACACACACCCATCATCTTGACCCCCAACCCCAGAGAATTCCATTCAAACAGTTCCCTCCCAACACTTGGAAGCACCAAAAGCTTGCCATGGAATATCCCTCCACAAGCATATTGCATAGTCAGTCAAAAACACATACCTTTCCCATTGACTCATGTAATTAATCAGTTATGTACTGTAAGTAATTAACTAACGGAAGACTGACTGACTCTGAAGTACCTTGGTCTTTTTACAACTCTTTTTATTCCAAAAAGAATGAGGGAACTAGAAAACCAATTCAATCACAGACTAAGGTCTTCAGTTTGCTATTGATTCATTGCTTCTGGATGACTTTTAAAGGCAGAATCCATGGTTCAAAACCAGGTTGGAATTTGTAGGAGGGAAAATTGGGGAGGTTCATATCCTCATACCCCCCTAAAAATTCTGGAATATAACCGTACTTAACACCATAATAAACAAAAGATGAGCTTCAACGCGATATTATAATTTGATTTTTATTTATTTAACCTTTATTTAACTGGGCAAGTCAGTTAAGAACAAATTCTAATTTACAATGACGGCCTACCAAAAGGCCTCCTGCGGGGACGGGGGCTGGGGTAATATATAAACATAGGACCATATAGAAGACCTCATCACCTTCTTCTCTACATGCTTTTCTTAATATATCTGGGAAATGCCTATGTCATAGAACCCCTACACACACAGAACACCTTCCTGTAATATCTCTCCCTGGCTCTCTCCCTCTATAAAGACACCAGACTTCCATATTCAGCCCCCCCTCCCCCTGAATGGTTGATTGGCAGCTGAGCTCCTGGTCCACTGAAGCTGATGGATGACTGACTAACAACCCCATTGTGTCATGTGATGTTGATAAATTGGGCATAGAGGCCGTTTGCATCTACACACCACATATACATGGCCATCTTTGTTAGGGAACAGTCCTGTGGAGATGTTGACTTTTCATAGACAATGCTTGTTGTTTATTCTCGGGGGGCTGCTGTGGGATAAGGTCTCTAAACCCAACCCTGGGAGACAACAGCACAACACAGCATACTAATGTCCCAGCATGCCTTTAGGGAGAGAATAGTGAATATTGATGAGCCCTCCATCACTATATCAGGCCTACTAGCCAAACAGAATGCCTAATGAGTGGCACCACCCTCTTATCTAAGCCTGGTAATTGCCAGGGACCTCACAATACGATATTATCAATACATTCTCATGATTTACATGATTCTGTATGTATTGAGATTCGATCCTGCGATTATATTGTGATTTGATGTTCCATACATATTGCTCACTATATGACTGCTGCAGAGAGACAAGAGGGAGCATGATACTTTTGGGGGCCTCAGTCATGTTGGCTCACTATTTAAAAAGAAGATGGAGAACAAGCTACAGGATGAAAAATACTGGAGGTTTGGCGCAGGTACAGCCGACTATCTCAAGCTAGCGCTATCTAGCAAAATCAACAACTACAAATCGATACTTGGAGTAAAAGTATCTATATAATATTGTCCAAATTAATATCACGGTATGTAAATATCCCTATTCACCTCCATTACTACTTATCCTGATTATGGTCACACTGGCTTTCTGTAGTCTCTCTCTTTCTCACACACACACGCACACACACACGGAGGAGGGGTGTGTCAAGGTTACTGGAGGCTGCTGCCAGGAGATGAGGTCACCCTGGTCCAGATGTGTGTTGTAACCAGACCAAGAGGACATGTCCCTCAGATGACACACCAACACCCTTGTTCTATCAACATCTTAACTCCCCTTGTGTTTTGATGGGACAAAGATTTTCTGTAGCTCAGCGAAAAGCTCTATGCAGTGCTCGTGCACTGCATCCCCTACGCAGACATTATACATCCATATATAACACTGTCCTTTTGCTTTGCTCTAGTTAACATGTGTGTTTGTGTGTGTGTGTACTGCTGTCTGCCATCTCCACTCCAACAATAAATGGCCAACAGCTCTCCTACATATTTCAAGTAATTTGTTATTGAGGCCCAGCGACCAATATCTTTCAATTTATTATCAATTTGTCTGCACCTGTCCAACCCCAAGTAGTGCTTGACTTATCTTAGGGGCACAAAAGGTTTTGTAGTTTATGACAACAATCTAAGGGAAAAGCAAATTATTTGCAACCCCTTGTCAAGAGACAGGATGGGGGGACTTTACACAAATCTCATTGACTTACAGTGCCTTGCGAAAGTATTCGGCCCCCTTGAACTTTGCGACCTTTTGCCACATTTCAGGCTTCAAAATAAAGATATAAAACTGTATTTTTTTGTGAAGAATCAACAACAAGTGGGACACAATCATGAAGTGGAACGACATTTATTGGATATTTCAAACTTTTTTAACAAATCAAAAACTGAAAAATTGGGCGTGCAAAATTATTCAGCCCCTTTACTTTCAGTGCAGCAAACTCTCTCCAGAAGTTCAGTGAGGATCTCTGAATGATCCAATGTTGACCTAAATGACTAATGATGATAAATACAATCCACCTGTGTGTAATCAAGTCTCCGTATAAATGCACCTGCACTGTGATAGTCTCAGAGGTCCGTTAAAAGCGCAGAGAGCATCATGAAGAACAAGGAACACACCAGGCAGGTCCGAGATACTGTTGTGAAGAAGTTTAAAGCCGGACTTGGATACAAAAAGATTTCCCAAGCTTTAAACATCCCAAGGAGCACTGTGCAAGCGATAATATTGAAATGGAAGGAGTATCAGACCACTGCAAATCTACCAAGACCTGGCCGTCCCTCTAAACTTTCAGCTCATACAGGGAGAAGACTGATCAGAGATGCAGCCAAGAGGCCCATGATCACTCTGGATGAACTGCAGAGATCTACAGCTGAGGTGGGAGACTCTGTCCATAGGACAACAATCAGTCGTATATTGCACAAATCTGGCCTTTATGGAAGAATGGCAAGAAGAAAGCCATTTTTTTAAGATATCCATAAAAAGTGTTGTTTAAAGTTTGCCACAAGCCACCTGGGAGACACACCAAACATGTGGAAGAAGGTGCTCTGGTCAGATGAAACCAAAGTTGAACTTTTTGGCAACAATGCAAAACGTTATGTTTGGCGTAATAGCAACACACCATCCCCACTGTCAAACATGGTGGTGGCAGCATCATGGTTTGGGCCTGCTTTTCTTCAGAAGGGACAGGGAAGATGGTTAAAATTGATGGGAAGATGGATGGAGCCAAATACAGGACCATTCTGGAAGAAAACCTGATGGAGTCTGCAAAAGACCTGAGACTGGGACAGAGATTTGTCTTCCAACAAGACAATGATCCAAAACATAAAGCAAAATCTACAATGGAATGGTTCAAAAATAAACATATCCAGGTGTTAGAATGGCCAAGTCAAAGTCCAGACCTGAATTTAATCGAGAATCTGTGGAAAGAACTGAAAACTGCTGTTCACAAATGCTCTCCATCCAACCTCACTGAGCTCGAGCAGTTTTGCAAGGAGGAATGGGAAAAAATTTCAGTCTCTCGATGTGCAAAACTGATAGAGACATACCCCAAGCGACTTACAGCTGTAATCGCAGCAAAAGGTGGCGCTACAATGTATTAACTTAAGGGGGCTGAATAATTTTGCACGCCCAATTTTTCAGTTTTTGATTTGTTAAAAAAGTTTGAAATATCCAATAAATGTCGTTCCACTTCATGATTGTGTCCCACTTGTTGATGATTCTTCACAAAAAAATACAGTTTTATATCTTTATGTTTGAAGCCTGAAATGTGGCAAAAGGTCGCAAAGTTCAAGGGGGCCGAATACTTTCGCAAGGCACTGTATGTAATGTTTGAACTTTGACCGGGTGATAAAATCAAACAATGTGTTTGGACCTGATGGTGTGTGTGGTGCGTGTCTCAGCAACAAGTATTAGCAATAGCTTGACTTCTCCTCCAGTCAAACACTGTCCAGACCAACACCAGTGACACTCTGCGAAGTGGTGTGATTGACGGCGCAGTGTGTGTGTGTTAGCCATCCTGTCAACTCATGGTGAAAGACCTAAGCCGAAGTGCACAAGGCACCAATACACTGCTGCCAATTCTCCATGGTTACGTCTTGAATGAAGACATCACTACTGACATGGATTTATAATCCACACGATCTGACAACACTCACTTCACACGCATGCACGCATGCACACACACACACACACACACACACACCTCTCTTCGGTTCACAATCTTTCCTTATCTAATATGAGTCATCTAGTGTATCCAGTGACTCAGAGTGGACCCTGTAGCAGGGAAGATGGGGTCTTATAGAAATAACATCAGTGTGATCTTTCCAAAACTCACTTCATGGTTTTAATGGAAAGCAAGAGCAACAGACCTTGTCTCTCATACATATGGTAGAAGGAGTTCTGGAGGGTGCCATGGTTGTTGAGAATGAGGAGGTAGAATATGGAAGGACAAATGGAGGCATGTACTGTACATGCATAAGTTCTAGTGTGGACAATGACCGTAGTGAATATGTATAGATTGCATATAACTCCAGCTGTAGAAGGTAGTAAAGGACTCCATGTTATTGGGAATAATAAGAGAAATGAAGCACTGTCTTATAAAACTCTACATATCAGGAAATGTCTCCTGCATGGTGACACGGTGGCTGGTGGCCATTAAAAACAGGGTCATTATTGCTAAAACTACGTTAAGTTTCTAATATTCCCCTCCTCCTATATCCATTTCACTGTTGCAGGCAATATTGTGCTGTGCCTCAGTAGGGACTGACTGTAGCCCTGGAGTGGTAAAGCTGGAGCAGAGTGAGGCGACTTCTAGATGAGGTGAAAGGGGGGAGGAGTGACGTAAGTGCCTGAGCGAAAGGACAGAGTCACCACACAGAAACTCTAGGCTTGATGATAAAAGCAGGCAGGAATCACCTGGGCCAGCAAAGAATTTATAGCAGAGTAGTGTGTTTCCCTGAAGAAAAGTAAATCATTTGGAGAGAGACAGAGAAAAATAGAGAAAGAGATAGATCGAGAGAAAGATAGACAGAGAGAGAGACAGACAAAGAAAGAGAGAGGGAATGCGTAGATCAGTGAGTTGAAGAGAGAGAGAGAGAGGTAGAGTTGTCTTCATCTCATCCAACACGCCTCGCTTCCCTGACCTTTAACTTCTCCCCACTGTGAATCACATGATAGCACCATGCCACCTCTAGCACCATGCCACGCTCTCTGGACAAGCCCTTCCCTGGAGAACCCCCTTGACCCTGGTGACCCCCGTCGTTCTCTGCACCTCCTGACGAGGAGTTAGAGGTCAAGGCTTAGAGCATTAACCCAGTCTCCTTCGCTCCTGAGAATGTCTCCACCACAGACACTCTCACTAAGTGTCTACAATTCGCTTGCTCTCTCTCTCACACACACACACACACACACACACACACTTTCTCTCTACACTCAGACACACAATACCTCCAGCCACGAGAGCAATGAACCATTAAAGCGTCAACAGCGTTCAGCTCAACACTCCTATGTGGTCCAGTTTCACACAACATGCTCCAGCTCAGCCTACACTAACTGAGTAAACAGTTAGCACTAGAAAACACATAAATATGTCCAATAACACCAGGACAGCACAAGGTTTCTCTACTCTAGTCTCTCTAACTCTGCAATAATGTTAGTTTGGTGTGTAAGAGATTACATTTTCATGTTCTAATGTCACATACATAAGTACAGTGAAATGCCTTTCTTGCAAGCTCTAAACCCAACAATGCAGTAATCAATGACAATGTAATACTAAAAATAACAAGGTAGGACAAAAACTTTTTTTGTGCAGACCGCACTACCCTCTGGAGAGCCTTGCGGTTGTGGGCGGTGCAGTTGCCGTACCAGGCGGTGATACAGCCCAAAATGATGCTCTCGATTGTGCATTTGTAAAAGTGTGTGAGTGTTTTTGGCACACAAGAAATAAAAAATATGTAGAACATGATAAGGTAAGTAAGCATACCATATTATACAGGGTCAGTTCCAGTACTATATTTTTTTATTTTTTTATTTATGTATTTAATTTTTATTTCACATTCATTTAACCAGGTAGGCCAGTTGTGAACAAGTTCTCATTTATGACTGCGACCTGGCCAAGATAAAGCAAAGCAGTGTGACAAAAACAACAACACAGAGTTACACATGGGATAAAAGTACTGTCAATAACACAATAGAAAAATCTATATACAGTGTGTGCAAATGTAGTAAGATTAGGGAGGTAAGGCAATAAATAGGCCATATTGGCGAAATAATTACAATTTAGCATTATCACTGGAGTAATAGATGTCCAGATGATGATGTGCAAGTAGAAATTCTGGAGTGCAAAAGAGCAAAAAAAGAACAATATGGAGATGAGGTAGTTTTGTGGGCTATTAACAGATGGGCTGTGTACAGGTTCAGTGATTGGTAAGCTGCTCTGATAGCTGATGCTTATAGTTAGTGAGGGAGATGTCTCCAGCTTCAGTGACATTTGCAATTCGTTCCAGTCATTGACAGCAGAGAACTGGAAGGAAAGGCGGCCAAAGGAGGAGTTGGCTTTGGGGATGACCACTGAAATATACCTGCGCATGCTACAGATGGGAGTTGCTATCGTGACCAGTGAGCTAAGGGCTTTACCTAGCAAAGACTTATAGATGACCTGGAGCCAGTGGGTATGATGATGGTTATGTAGTGATGGCCAGCCAACAAGAGCATACAGGTCGCGGTGGTGGGTAGTATATATGGGGCTTCAGTGACAAAACTAAAGGTCACACTGTGATAGACTACATCCAATTAGACTACATCCAGGCTATTTTGTAAATGACATCACCGAAGTCAAGGATGAGTAGGATAGTCAGTTCTGCGAGGGTATGTTTGTTAGCATGAGTGAAGGAGGCTTTGTTGTGAAATAGGAAGCCGATTCTAAATTTAAATTTGGATTGGAGATGGTTAATGTGAGTCTGGAAGGAGAGTTTACAGTCTAATCAGACACCTAGGTATTTGTAGTTGTCCACATATTCTGTCAAAACCGTCCAGAGAATTGATGCTAGTCGGGCGAGCGGATGCGGGCAGGGATCGGTTGAATAGCATGCATTTAGTTTTACTAGCATTTAAGAGCAGTCGGAGGCCACGGAAGGAGTGTTGTATGGCATTGAAGCACGTTTGGAGGATTGTTTACACAGTGTCCGAAGAAGGACCAGATGTATACAAAATGGTGTCGTCTGTGTAGAGGTGGATCAGAGAATCATCAGCAGCAAGAGCGGCATCATTGATATATACAGAGAAAAGAGTCAGCCCGAGAATTGAACCCTGTGGCACCCCCATATCGACTGCCAGATTTCCAGACAACATGTCCTCCGATTTGACACAATGAACTCTGTCTGAGAAGTAGTTGGTGAACCAGGCGAGGCAGTCATTTGAGAAACCATGGCTGTTGAGGCTGTCGATAAGAATGTGGTGATTTACAGAGTCGAAAGCCTGGGCCAGGTCGATGAAGACGGCTGCACAGTATTGTTTTTTATCGATGGCGGTTATAATATCATTTAGAACCTTGAGCGTGGCTGAGGTGCACCCATGACCAACGCAGAAACCAGTTTGCATGGCAGAGAAGTTACGGTGGGATTCGAAATAGTCAGTGATCTGTTTGTTAACTTGGCTTTCGAAAACTTTAGAAAGGCAGGGCAGGATGGATATAGGTCTGTAACAGTTTGGGTCTAGAGTGTCTCCCCCAATCTTTAGGGATCTCAGACGACACGAAAGTTGCTGCTGAGGGGTGCAGAGATGTTGGCCGGGGTAGGGGTAGCCAGGTGGAAAGCATGCCCGGCCGAATAAAAATGCTTATTGAAATTCTCGAATATAGTAGATTTCTCGGTGGTGAAAGTGTTTCCTAGCCTCAGTGCAGTGGGCAGCTGGGAGGAGGTGCTCTTATTCTCCATGGACTTTACAGTGTCCCAAAACATTTTGGGATTACTGCTACAGGATGCAAATTTCTGTTTGAAAAAGCTAGCCTTTGCTTTCCTAACTGACTGTGTATATTGGTTCTTAACTTCCCTGAGAAGTTACATATCGCGGGGGCTATTCAATGCTAATGCAGTAACCACAGGATGTTTTTGTGCTGATCAAGGGCAATCAAGTCAGGAGTGAACCAGGGGCTATATCTGTTCTTAGTTCTACATTTTTGAATGGGGCATGCTTATTTAAGATGGTGAGGAAAGCACTTTTAAAGAACAACCAGGCATCCTCGACTGATGGGATGAGGTTAATATCCTTCCAGGATACCCGGGCCAGGTTGATTAGAAAGGCCTGCTCGATTAAGTATTTTAGGGAGCGTTTGACAGTGATGAGGGGTGGTTGTTTGATCGTGGACCCATTACGGATGCAGGCAATGAGGTAGTTATCGTGAGATCCTGATTGAAGACAGCAGAGGTATATTTGGAGGGCAAGTTGGTCAGAATGATATCTATGAGGGTGCCCATTTTTATAGATTTAGGGTTGTACCTGGTAGGTACCTTGATAATTTGTGTGAGATTGAGGGCATCTAGCTTAGATTGTAGGACGGCTGGTGTGAACTTCTTGCGGATCATCGGGACGCTACCGTCCCACCTGGCCAACATCCGGTGAAATTGCAGAGCGCGAAATACAAATGACAAAAATCGTAATAGTAAACATTAATGAAAATAAAAGTGTTATACATCAGTTAAAAGCTTAACTTCTTAATCCAGCCGCTTTGACAGATTTCAAAAAGGTTTTACGGCGAAAGCACACCATGCAATTATCTGAGGACAGCGCCACACACACAAAAGCATCACATTAATTTTCCAACCAAGCAGATGCATCCCGAAAGTCAGATATAGCGATAAAATAAATCACTTACCTTTGAAGATCTTCATCTGGTTGCAATCACAAGGGTCCCAGCTACATAATAAATGGTAATTTTGTTCGATAAAGTCCTTCTTTACATCCCAAAAACAAAAACGTCAGTTTCATTGGCGCCATTGACTCAGTGATCCACCGGTTTCCCTCGTTCAAAATGCACCCTCACCAGAACGGGCAAAAAACACTACAGCAAAAATGGTAGCCACTGAGAACAACTACAAATTCCAGCTCATTTTTCAAAACACAAGCCTGAAACTCTTTCTAAAGACTGTTGACATCTAGTGGAAGCCCTAGGAACTGCAATCTGGGAGGTATTCCCTTTATATTCCAATTACCAGCCATTGTAATCAGTGGTGAGCTGAAAATAAAAATTTCTGGATGGATTGTTCTCAGGTTTTCACCTGCCATATCAGTTCTGTTATACTCATAGACATTATTTTAGCAGTTTTGGAAACGTTAGTGTGTTGTCTATCCGATACTACCAATTATATGCACATCCTAGCTTCTGGGCCTGAGTAACGGGCAGTTTACTTTGGGCACCTCATTCATCCAAACTTCTGAATACTGCCCCCTAGCCCGAAGAAGTTAATTAAGCATATCCCAGTTTAGGTAACCTAACAGTACGAACTCTGAAGATAGATCGGGGATAACCAATTCACATATGGTGTCCAGGGCACAGCTGGGGGCTGAGGTGGGTCTATAACAAGCGGCAACAGTGAGAGACATCCTATTTCTGAAAAGGTGGATTTTTTAAAGTAGAAGCTCGAACTGTTTGGGCACAGATCTGTATAGTAAGACAGAACTCTGCAAGTTATCTCTGCAGTAGATTTCCGATTTATAGATCTGCAGTAGATTTACAATGTGCAGGGATACTGGATCTTTTGAGGTAGAAAGCAGTAGGTACCAGTGACTCACTCAATATGGAAATGGTCAGGTGGTGCAGATGCTACGCTACAGGACTGTTTTGTTAGCACAGACTGGAATATGTTCCGGGATTCATCCAATGGCATTGAGGAGTATACCACCTCAGTCACCGGCTTCATCAAGTGCATTGACAACGTCCCCCCCACAGTGACCGTACGTACATATCCCAACCAGAAGCCATGGATTACAGGCAACATTCGCACTGAGCTAAAGGCGAGAGCTGCCGCTTTTAAGTAGCAGGACACTAATCCGGACGGTTAGTAAAAACAATTGAGCTATGGCCCCTCAGATGAACCATCAAACAGGCAAAGCGTCCACACAGGGCTACGATTGAATCCCACTACACCGGCTCTGGTGCTGGTCGGATGTGGCAGGGCTTGCAAACTATTACGGACTACAAAGGGAAACCCAGCTGCGAGCTGCCCAGTGACGCGTGCCTACCAGACGAGCTAAATGCATTTTATGCTCGCTTCGAGGCAAGCAACACTGAAGCATGCATGAAAGCACCAGCTGTTCCGGACGACTGTGTGATCACGCTCTCTGTAGCCAAAGTGAGCAAGACCTTCAAACAGGCCAACATTCACAAGGCCGCTGGGCCAGACAGATTACCAGGATGTGTACTCAGAGCATGAGCTGACCAACTGGCAAGTGTCTTTACTGACATTTTCAACCTCTCCCTGATCGAGTCTGTAATACCTACATGTTTCAAGCAGATCACCATAGTCCCTGTGACCAAGAAAGCAAAGATAACCTGCCTAAATGACTACTGCCATGAAGTGCTTTGAAAGGCTGGTCTTGGCTCACATAAACACCATCATCCCAGAAACCCTAGACACACTCCAATTCGCATACCGCCTCAACAGATCCACAGATGACACCATCTCAATCTTACACCACACTTCCCTTTCCCACCTGGAAAAAAGGAGCACATATGTGAGAATGCTGTTCTTTGACTACAGTTCAGCGTTCAACACCCTAGTGCCCACAAAGCTCATCACTAAGATAAGTACCCTGGGATTAAACACCTCTCTCTGCAACTGGATCCTGGACTGACGGGCCGCCCCCAGTTGGTAAGGGTAGGTAACAACACATCTCCCACGCTGATTTTCAACACGGGGGCCCCTCAAGGGTGCATGCTTAGTCCCCTCATGTACTCCCTGTTCACCCACCACTGCATGGACAAGCACCACTCCAACACCACTATTAAGTTTGCTGACGACACAACAATGATATGCCTGATCACCGACAATGATGAAACAGCCTGTAGGGAGGAGGTCAGACACCTGGCAGTGTGGTGCCAGGACAACAACCCCTCCCTCAATGTGAGCAAGACAAAGTAGATGATCGTGGACTACAGGAAAAGGAGGGCTGAACACTCCCTCATTCACATCAACTGGGCTGTTGTGGAGCAGATCGAGGGTTTCAAGTTCCTTGGTGTCCACATCACCAACAAACTATTATGGTCCAAACACACCAAGACAGTCATGACGAGGGAGACTAAAAATATTTGGCATGGGTCATCAGATCCTCAAAAAGTTCTACAGCTGCACCATCGAGAGCATCCTGAGCATCCTGACCAGTTGCATCACCACCTGGTATGGCAACTGCTTAAGGCGCGACAGAGGATAGTGCGTACGGTCCAGTACATCACTGGGGCCAAGCTTCCTGCCATCCAGGACCTATATACTAGGAGGTGTCAGAGGAAGGCCCAAAGAATGTTCAAAGACTCCAGTCACCCAAGCCATAGACTGTTCTCTCTGCTACCGCATGGCAAGCGATACCAGAGTCCCAAGTCTAGGACCAAAAGGCACCTTTATAGATTCTACCCCCCAAACCATAAGACTGCTGAACAATGAATTAATCAAATGGCCACCCGGACTATTAACATTGACCCTCCCCCACCCCCCCTTTTGTTTTTAACTTTTGCTACTAGCTGTTTATTATAAATGCATAGTCAATTTACCCCTACCTACATGTACGAATTACCTCGACTAACCTGTACCCCCGCTCATTCACTCACCCCCTGTATATAGCGTCGTTGTTTTATTGTGTTACTTCATTTTTTTTTTTTTTTTTTTTTTTTTTTTTTTTACTTTAGTTTATTTTGTAAATAGTTTCTTAAAACTTTTGATGCTACCCATCCCGTTAGCAGGACCATTTTCGTCAGCAACCGCTGAATAGCATAGCGCAAACGTCAAATAATATTACAAAAAAATATTCATATTCATGAAATCACAAGTGCAATATTGCAAAACACAGTTTAGCCTTTTGTTAATCCACCTGTCGTCTCAGATATATGAAATTATGCTTTACAGCGAAAGCAATCCAAGCGTTTGTGTAAGTTTATCGATAGCACAACATAACATTATGTACACTAAGCATTAAGTAGCTAGGCCACGAAAATCAGAAAAGCAATCAAATTAATGTGATCGAGGGTGGTGCTTTTGACATAGCAAGCAGTGATGCAGCCAGTCAAGATGCTCTCAATGGTACAGGTGTAGAACCTTTTGAGGATTTGAGGGCCCATGCCAAATATATTAAACCTCATTAGGGGCAAGAAGCACTGTCGCGCCTTCTTCACGACTGTGCATGTGTATTTGGACCATTTTATGTCTTTAATGATTTGGACAACGGGGAACTTGAAGCTGTCGCGCTTCTTGCCCCTAAGGAGGTTTAAGGTCTACCTGCTCCACTGCAACACCGTCGATGGATGGGGGCGTGCGTACTGTACTGACCTCACCTTTTGGGTGGTAGCGGATTGAACAGGCTGTGGCTCGGGTGGTTGATGTCCTTGATGATCTTTTTAGCCTTCCTGTGACATCGGGTGCTGTAGGTGTCCTGAAGGGCAGGTAGTGTGCCCCTGGTGATGCATTGGGCAGACAGCACCACTCTCTGGAGAGCCCTGCGGTTGTGGGCAGTGCAGTTGCCGTACCAGGCGGTGATACAGCCTGACAGGATTCTCTCAATTGTGCATCTGTAAAAGTTTGTGAGGGTCTTAGGGGCCAAGGCAAATATTTTAATTTTCCTGAGGTTGAAGAGATAATATTGAGCCTTCTTCACCACACTGTCTGTGTGGGTGTACCATTTCAGATTGTCGGTGATGTGTATGCCGAGGAACATGAAGCTTTTCACCTTCTCCACCGAGGTCCCATTGATGTGGATAGGGGCGTGCTCTCTCTGCTGTTTCCTGAAGTCCATGATCAGCTCCTTCATTTTGTTGACATTGAGGGAGAGGTTATTTTCCTGGCACCACTCTGTCAGAGCCCTTACCTCCTCCCTATAGGCTGTCTCATCATTGTTGGTAATCATGCTTACATGTGTCGGCTGCAAACTTGATGAGTGAGTTGGAGGAAAGTGTGGACACGCAGTCATGGGTGAACAGGAGAGGGCTGAGCAAGCACCCTTGTGGGCCCCTGTGTTGAGGATCAGCGAAGTGGAGGTGTTGTTTCCTACCTTTACCACCTGGGGGTGGCCCTTCAGGAAGTCCAGGACTCAGTTGCACAAGGTGGGGTTCAGACCCAGAGCCCCCAGCTTAATGATGAGTTTGGAGGGAAGTACCCTCCAAACTCATTCATTAAGCTCGGGGCTCTGGATCTATTGGGGCGGTAAGCAAATTGAAGTGGGTCTAGGGTGTCAGGTAAGGTAGAGGATATGATCCTTAACCTGTTGAAACTCTGGGGGCGCTATATCATTTTTGGATAAAAAGACGTGCCCGTTTTAAGCGCAATATTTTGTCACAAAAAGATGCTCGACTATGCATATAATTGGTAGCTTTGGAAAGAAAACACTCTGACGTTTCCAGAACTGCAAAGATATTTTCTGTGCGTGCCCTAGAACGTGAGCTACAGGCAAAACCAAGATGAAACGGCATCCAGGAAATGAGCAGGAGGGACAGTAGACTGGGATAGGTAGAGATTGAATATGTCTGTAAACACTCTAGCCAGCTGCTCTGCGCATGCTCTGTGGGCGCAGCTAGGGATACTGTCTGGGCCGGCAGCCTTGTGAAGGTTCCTTTAAATGTTTTATTCACATTGGCCATGGAGAACAAGAGCCACAGTCCTTGGGAGCGGGCCGCGTCAGTGGCACTGTGTTATCCTCAAAGTGGGTGAAGAAGGTGCTTAGCTTGTCTGGAAGCAAGATGTTGTTGTCCACGATGTGGCTAGTTTTCCCTTTGTAATCCGTGATTGTCTGTAAACCCTGATACATACGTCTCGTGTCTGAGCCGTTGAATTACGTCTCCACTT
The DNA here is from genome assembly GCF_036934945.1 of Oncorhynchus masou masou. Lineage (NCBI taxonomy): Eukaryota > Metazoa > Chordata > Actinopteri > Salmoniformes > Salmonidae > Oncorhynchus > Oncorhynchus masou. Next base: position 27,787,804 of record NC_088221.1, read on the forward strand.
TGTCTATGTACTGACGTTTTGCCTATTTGATTGCCTTATTGAGGAAATAACTACACTGTTTGTATTCAAACATATTCCCAGTCACCTTGCCATGGTTAAATGCAGTGGTTTGCACTTTCAGTTTTGCACAAATGCTGCTATCTATCCACGGTTTCTGATTTGGGCAGCTTCTAATAGTCACAGTGGGAACAACATCCGCTTTCCACTTTGTGATGAACTCAGTCACTGTGTCAGTTTATACGTCAATGTTATTATCAAAGGCTACCCAGAACATATCCCAGTCCGCGTGATCAAAACAATCTTGAAGCATGGATTCCGATTGGTCAGACCAGCACGGGTACTTCCTGTTTGAGTTTCTGACTATAGGAAGGGATGAGCAAAATGTATTCATGATCTGGGAGGGCGGGGGAGGGCCTTCGAGGCATCCCAGAAGTTGGAGTAGCAGTGGTTGAGTGTTTTAGCAGCTCGAGTACTACAGTGAATGTGTTGATAGAACTTCAATAGTGTTTTCCTCAAATTTGCTTTGTTAAAATCCCCAGCTACAATAAATAAGCCACAGGATATGTGGTTTCCAGTTATTTATTTCACCTTTATTTAACCTGGTAGGCTAGTTGAGAACAAGTTCTCATTTGCAACAGCGACCTGGCCAAGATAAAGCATAGCAATTCGACACATACAACAACACAGAGTTACACATGGAATAAACAAAACATACAGTCAATAATACAGTATATATATTTTTTTAAAGTCTATATACAGTGAGTGCAAATGAGGTAAGATAAGGGAGTTAAGGCAATAAATAGGCCATGGTGGCGAAGTAATTACAATATAGCAGTTAAACATTGGAATGGTAGATGTGCAGAAGATGAATGTGCAAGTAGAGATACTGGGGTGCAAAGGAGCAAGATAAATAAATAAATATACTATGGGGATGAGGTAGATAGATGGGCTGTTTACAAATGGGCTATGTACAGGTGCAGTAATCTGTGAGCTGCTCTGACAGCTGGTGCTTAAAGCTAGTGAGGGAGATATGAGTCTTCAGCTTGTGTGATTTTTGCAGTTCGTTCCAGTCATTGGCAACAGAGAACTGGAAGAAAGGCGACCAAAGGAGGAATTGCTTTGGGGGTGACCAGTGAGATATACCTGCTGGAGCGTGTGCTACGAGTGGGTGCTGCTATGGTAACCAGTGAGCTGAGATAAGGTGGGGCTTTACCTAGCAGAGACTTGTAGATAACCTGTAGCCAGTGGGTTTGGCGATGAGTGTGAAGCGAGGGCCAACCAACGAGAGCGTACAGGTCGCAGTGGTGGGTAATGTAAGGGGCTTTGGTGACAAAACGGATGGCACTGTGATAGACTGCATCCAATTGTCTGAGTAGAGTGTTGGAGGCTATTTTATAGATGACATCGCCGAAGTCGAGGATTGGTAGGATGGTCAGTTTTACAAGTGTATGTTTGGCAGGATGAGTGAAGGATGCTTTATTGCGATATAGGAAGCCAATTCTAGATTTAATTTTGGATTGGAGATGGTTAATGTGAGTCTGGAAGGAGAGTTTACAGTCTAACCAGACACCTAGGTATTTGTAGTTGTCCATGTATTCAGAGCCGTCCAGAGTAGTGATGCTGGACGGGCGGGCAGGTGCAGGCAGTGATCGATTGAATAGCATGCATTTAGTTGGACTTGCATTTAAGAGTAGTTAGAGGCCACGGAAGGAGAGTTGTATAGCATTGAAGCTCATCTGGAGGTATGTTAACACAGTGTCCAAAGAGGGGCCAGATGTATACAGAATGGTGTCGTCTGCGTAGAGGTGGATCAGAGAATCACCAGCAGCAAGAGCGACATCATTGATGTATATAGAGAAGAGAGTCGGCCCGACAATTGAACCCTGTGGCACCCCCATATCGACTGCCAGAGGTCCGAACAACAGGCCCTCCGATTTGACACACTGAACTCTATCTGAGAAGTAGTTGGTAAACCAGGCGAGGTAATCATTTGAGAAACCAAGGCTGTCGAGTCTGCCAATAAGAATGTGGTGATTGACAGAGTCAAAAGCCTTGGCCAGGTCGATGAATACAGCTGCACAGTAATGTCTCTTATCGATGGCGGTTATAATATTGTTGTGATGTCTCTCTGGAAGGAGATCCTTGCCCTGAGCTTGTCTACTTTATTGTCCAGAGACTGAACATTAGCGAGTAATATAATCGGAAGTGGTGGATGGTGTAATAGAAGTCCAGTCCGAAAACCTCTTCTTCATCGGCAGCGTCTTAGAGCAGCCTCTGGGATAAGTTCAATTGCCCTGAGGGGTACGAACAAAGGATCCAATTCGGGAAAGTCATATTCCTGGTCATATTGCTGGTGAGTTACTGCCGCTCTGATATCCAAAACTTATTTCTGGCTGTATGTAATAACACAAACAACTGGGCTAATAATGTAAGAAATAACACACACAAAAATGAAATACTGCAAAGTTTCTTAGGAGCTAAAAGCAGAGCTGACATGTCTGGTGATCTGGCCTACCACCGTGGTGTTGTCAGAAAACTTGAAAATGGTGTTGGAGTCATGTGTGGCCACACAGTAATGGGTGAACAGGGAGTACAAAAGAGGACTAAGCTTACACTAAGCTTATGTGGGGCCCCTGTGTTAAGGGTCAGCGTGCCAGAGGTGATGTTGCCTACCCTCACCACCTGGGGTCGGCCCATCAGGAAGTCCAGGATCCAGTTGCAGAGGGAGGTGTTCTAAGAGGGAGGAGTCCTAAGCTTGGTGATGAGCTTGAAGAGTACAATGGTGTTGAACGCTGTGCTGTAGTCAACGAACAGCATTCTCACATAGGTATTTCTCTTATCTAGGTGAGTGAGGGTAGTGTGGAGAGCAATTGAGACTGCATCGTCTATGGATCTGATGGGGCGGTATGCAAATTGGAGTGGGTCTAGGGTGGCTTGGATGGTGGAGTTAATGTGTGCCATAACCAGCCTCTCAAAGCACTTTGTGATTACAGAAGTGAGTGCTACAGGGCGGTAGTCATTGTGGTATGAAACCTTATAGTTCTTAGGAACAGGAATGATTGTGGTCATCTTAAAACTTGTGGGGATTACAGACTGGGATAAGGAGGGGTTGAAAATTACTCTGAATATGCCTGCCAGCTGTACTGTGCAAGCCCTGGAATACCGGCGGGGCCCGCAGCCTTGAGGGTGTGGACCGCATTAAAGACCCTTCTCACGAACCCTCACTGTGAGTACAACGTTGCTGATGCATTTTCTAATGAAGCCAGTGACTGAGGTGGTTAGCTCATCAATGTTATCGGCGGAGTCTCGAAACATATTCCAATCAGTGTTAGCAAAGCAGTCATGTGGCCAGTGTTGTGTTCTAGACCATTAAAAGCGAGACCGATTCAAGACCAAGACTGGAGGGAGGAGGGGCAAAACCGAGTCAAGACCGAGGCCAGAAAAATGCAAGTCAAATTCAAGACCATGATTGTAATTTTGTTAGAACAACATATGGTTTCTTTTGACATTGAGAATAGTGAAAATATGCATTCTGAGGGAAAATGGAGCCACTCTACAAATGATTTCTAACCCGAACACAGTAGGGAACAATGGGCCTTCTATGCCTTCAGAGAAGGGCTAAGGATTTATAAAATAATGATTATAACAATAATGATATTTTATCATGTTATTTTCAGTGATCTTCTGATTTAATCTAGCTTTTGTTGTGGGCTAGTTTGCAGTGGCTGCATCAGCTGTTATCAAATAGGATGTTGTTGCTAATTTGTTAGCGTCTCCCTTTACAAGAATAACTTTCAATAAGAAGTTAAGTTTTAAATGATCATCATCTGGTGAGTGGAACTGTGTTTTTTATTGCAGCGCGCTTGCTGTTGTTAGCCATCAATTTAAAAATAACTGGTGTGTGAAACATTGCTGCATTTAAAGTGGAACTGAAAGAATTTTAGCAACATTAAAATCGTATTCAAATCTGTTCATATACACCCCCAGGAAGAATATGACACTTTTTAAAACATTTCCTGACAAGCTACCACTTAGATATGGTCATTTTCAGGTTTTCATAAATTCATAGAATGATTGGGAATTATGTATATTAATGCATTTGTGAAAATTCTTTAGTAATATAGAGTGGAGAAAGTGGCCGTACGTTTGGACAATTAATAGACACTGCTGTAAATAAAACAGACTAAAAACAGCTGTCTTATCCTGGACTAGAGTCTACACAGACCGGTGAGCTATAGCCAATCAGAGCTGCAGTAAGCCTTTATATAAACAAGCCATTTGCCACACGGGCCTGCCATCATTCACTTTGAACTGGACTGTGTTTACAGGAAGTTGCAACAGCGCAACTTTAGATCATTACAACGCATTCGCCAAAAGCCACAAAATACACCTGAATGAATTTCTGAAAATTCTATATGTAAACATCACGGTAGTCCTCGTACATTTGAGAACTTTACAGTCCTACTAATCAAACGACCATGAAAAGGTAGGCTGTCTCTCCCTCGGTTATGCACATCAACAACTAATGCTAGCCAGAGCAAGATGAGCTCAAATATAACAAAGGATTATTAGATAAACCTTGTCAAACTTTTTCTTCTAGTTGGCCATCAAAATTGCACTGATAAACGATGGGGAATTGTAGCCTCCTCGTCCTTTTGCAGTTTGCCTGCCATGGCATGCTTGTCCCAACCAAGCACCCAAGCTAACTGGCTAAAGTTGGCTAGCTTGCTAGCTAGCTACTTCCAGACATAAATGAGAGAACACCTCACTCTGACCATTTTACTCATTGTAGCAGTGCTGGTTAGGCTGTTTACATGTTATCTAGAGCATTCTTGACGAACTATTACTTTTTGTGCCTACATTTACTGACATTGGTTATATTCAGTGGGTATTGCGCATTTGTAAATTCAGATGAGAGTGCTCTGAAATCGGAGTAGATAGCCAGAGTGAATTTGCGAACGCAAGAGATAGGCTAACTGGATAACAGTCGTTCAAGTTCTTGCTATCTAATCAAATGACACCTGCATCTCTAGCTGTGTATAGCATCCGAAAAAAGATGAGGGGAAAAAGTCAGTCACTCACCCACTCCTCCAATGACATCCTCCTAGCAGCTAGCTAACATTAGATTCTGTGGTTTTAGTTTGCTACAGTACATGATTAGATATGCTATCCTAGTAGCCACGTTATGACTGACTTGTGATCGTTTGATTTTTTTTCGGACCTTTATTTTAACTAGGCAAGTCAGCTAAGAACAAATTCTTATTTATAATGACGGCCTACACCTGCCAAACCTGGGGCCAATGGTGCACCGCCCTATGGGTCTCCCAATCACGGCCGGTTGTGATACAGCCTGGATTCAAACCAGGGTGTCTGTAGTGACACCTCTAGCACTGAGATGCAGTGCCTTAGACTACTGCCCCACTCGGAAGCCCATGCTGGTTTGATTGTATTGACATTCCCAGCCTTAGTTACATTTGTCCGTTTTGTCCAGAATATTGAGTCATTGAAAACTGAAACAGTGCATCCCGAATGGAGGCAGTAAACAATGTACCAGGCCAGCTGTGACTTACAACCTGATATCAATATTTGTTGTACTACCAAGAAATGTATTGGAGAATTATATTAATCATACATTGAACTGCATCCATCTATTCTGCCAACAATATCTTAGTGTACATCATGGAACGTTGAGTCAAATATAACCCATTTTTAAAACCTCTTATCAAGTTAGTTTGTAGCATAAACTGTACTAAATGTGAAATGGTTTTTGCAATGGGAAGTAATAGTTGTACATTTCGATTAGGAAATGCTTAATGGTTGTGTTTTTGTATTCTTATGATTGGGACCTACTGGCTTATTATGTTCGAGTTTATGGACTGCTTATATTTTAACATCATGCTGTGTGTGAAGTGGGCATCCTCAGATTTTGCACAAAAGTTCCCAAATGGCCTGCTCAGCGAAGGCACCCTGTGTGAAAAATAGGAGTTTTCCTATAGATTTTCAGATTTTCACTCTCAAAATCACACTTTTGTTTTATAGAAAATAGTCACACATTTGATGGTCTAAGTCCACAACAATTCTTAAACCACATCAATCTGATTGGGTGGGCCTATCAGGGCCTGGCTACCCAGTGGGTTGGCCTCTGTCAACCCAGGCCCATCCATGTCACCCTGATGCAAGCAGCGCATGATGACAATTGCGCATCACAAATAGCCTACTAATCAACACTTCAGAATAAACATTTTCAAAACCTGGTTTGCATACCCATTGTTGCCTTAGTTAGCATTTACTGATAGATATCATAAGTTGAAACATCTTTCCTACCCTACCGACTACCGATGACATTCTTCTGTGATCTGCTCCAAGCCAAAACCAGTTGAGAGCTGCACACTCTTGCTGCCTGCAGATGATATTCAGCTAAAACAAGGCTGTGTGCATGTGAATATATTTCATGTGCTTTGTGGTTGTGTAGGCTACTTTGTGCATGATTTCTCGATATAACTGATCATATACCTCCACTACACTACTTTGATACACATCAATAGAGATTAAGAAGTGAGTATAAGTTATGCCCGCTGAAACAAAAGTGGGTATAAGGCTTATACCTGCGTATACCCTCTACTCCACCACTGGCCCTTTGTGTTTTACAAAAAGTGTACTCTCATAAATGAGTGTGCTGGTATCCTTTCAGAATCACCAACCTGTCACACACTGAAGGCCTATAGGTTCACCACTGTACTAACCTGTCACACATTGAAGGCTTATAGGTTCGCCACTGTACTAACCTGTCACACACTGAAGACCTATTGGTTCACCACTGTACTAACCTGTCACACATTGAAGACCTATAGGTTCACCACTGTACTAACCTGTCACACATTGAAGGCCTATAGGTTCGCCACTGTACTAACCTGTCACACACTGAAGGCCTATAGGTTCACCACTGTACTAACCTGTCACACACTGAAGACCTATAGGTTCACCACTGTACTAACCTGTCACACACTGAAGACCTATAGGTTCGCCACTGTACTAACCTGTCACACATTGAAGGCCTATAGGTTCACCACTGTACTAACCTGTCACACATTGAAGGCCTATAGGTTCACCACTGTACTAACCTGTCACACATTGAAGGCCTATAGGTTCACCACTGTACTAACCTGTCACACATTGAAGGCCTATAGGTTCACCACTGTACTAACCTGTCACACATTGAAGGCCTATAGGTTCACCACTGTACTAACCTGTCACACACTGAAGACCTATAGGTTCGCCACTGTACTAACCTGTCACACACTGAAGACCTATAGGTTCACCACTGTACTAACCTGTCACACACTGAAGACCTATAGGTTCACCACTGTACTAACCTGTCACACTGAAGACCTATAGGTTCACCACTGTACTAACCTGTCACACACTGAAGACCTATAGGTTCACCACTGTACTAACCTGTCATACTGAAGGCCTATAGGTTCACCACTGTACTAACCTGTCACACTGAAGACCTATAGGTTCACCACTGTACTAACCTGTCACACACTGAAGACCTATAGGTTCACCACTGTACTAACCTGTCATACTGAAGACCTATAGGTTCACCACTGTACTAACCTGTCATACTGAAGGCCTATAGGTTCGCCACTGTACTAACCTGTCACACATTGAAGACCTATAGGTTCACCACTGTACTAACCTGTCACACATTGAAGGCCTATAGGTTCGCCACTGTACTAACCTGTCACACATTGAAGACCTATAGGTTCACCACTGTACTAACCTGTCACACATTGAAGGCCTATAGGTTCACCACTGTACTAATCTGTCACACATTGAAGGCTTATAGGTTCACCACTGTGCAAACATGTCTACAATAGATATAAAGGCTGTTGTTTCAAGAAATGTGTGTATATATTTGGCCTGGTGAAGCGGTTTTATGCGCTGACTGAATGGAAGCTGATAATTATGATTTTTTACTCCGCTGGTCTTGGCAAGAAATTATGAGTCTTCACTGTCCGAGATCGAATCAAGACCGAGTATAACACAGAGACAAGAACGAAACACTCAATATGTAGATACTACAACACTGCCTGCAGCATAACCTCTGATTCTGGTGACTATTTCTCAGCGGAGTGAATCGCAGATACTTCCTGTTTCAGCTTCAGATTTGCCGATGGCGGAGGGTTTGCTTGTATGTTTGCTTGTGGGTAGAATAGCAGTGGTCTAGGACTTTAATGCCCCTGGTGGCGTTGGAGACGTGCTAGTGGAAGTTGGGCATCACGTGCCTTAGTGACACCGAATTAAAATCTCCGACAACCAGAAAGGCAGCCTCTGGGTGTAGGTTTTCCTCCTTGTTTATAGCTTTGTATAGTTCGTTAAGCGCCAGCTTGTCATTTTTATTGTCCTTTGGTGGAATGTATACAGCAGTCACAATAACAGCTGAAAACTCCCTCAGAAGGTAGAAGGGTCGGCATTTGACCATCAGGTATTCCAAGACTGGTGAACAGTGTGTCGAAACCTCCACTGCGCTGGAATTAGCAAACCAGTTGGAGGTGATGAAGAGGCAACCCCCCCCTCCACTATCCTGTCCGCCCGTGAATGGAGATTGGAGAATCTCACCAGGATCTCCCCTCTCTTGCCTCTGTAACGCCGGTGTTTCCTCTTGGGTAGCCCGAAAATTGCGTTGGAATTACAGAGAGAGCCCAGCACAGATTAGTCTAAGCAGGACATGGAATTGCGGTAAGAAACTGCCATTCTGATGTTCTAGAGTTCTTATCGGTTGTAAGAAATAATAGAGGATACATTACGTGAAAATGTCATGACCGCCACAGCCCTACACATACCTGAGATCCGTGGCAATTACATCAGGCTCAACCCAGATCAGAGACAAAAGTCTGAATTTAGGACCCAGACCCACTCGGGTCCCAGGTCAGTTCTCAGAATTTCGTGACTGTTGGACATGTGAAAACCTCTATTAGGGACTTCTCATAGTGATAGGTAGCAGTTTAGTTGAATAGAGGTATCTGATAGGCTGTTACTGTACCTGGACATGCTTCGTGATTTGGTAAGTGCTTTACTGATGACCAGGGAGGGGGCAGACTGTCGTCGATGGGCCAGGGTCTTCATCTTCTATGGAGAGAAAAAAGGGAGGGAGAGAATACTTGGTCAACTGGTCATTATTTATATAGTCTAATGTTATTTACTGTAGTAAAATGTACAGAGGTCATACTGTAACACATCCTGATAGTCATATACCACATCTCTAAATGGTATTAAGGAAGGGAAGAGAAAAAAAGAAAAAGAAAGAATGAAAGACAGAAAGAAAAAGAAAGAAAGAAAGAAAGAAAGAAAGAAAGAGAGAAAGAGAAACAGAAAAAACGAACAAACAAAGAGAGAGAGAGAAGTATGTAGTGTTTGGTTTGCATCGCTCTACACTGTCAATGTTTCTAAATAAATCATAATCTCTCTCAGGAATTTAGTAGACCACCAAAGGAATTATTATTAATTTTTTTTTTTACATTTACCAAAAAACGTGAATCGTAAAACTGTCTCCGCCAGTGTCTTGGGTAACATGCATACATTAATTCAACAGACAAATGTCTGTGAGAAAAGTCACAGACAAAAATCAAATAAGGTTGGCTTAACAACCTCTTTTCAACTTGCCCTTTAAGTCAGCAAATTCCTACATGTTATCCCCTTTAATTTCTCACCACATCATTTAATATGGCAAATCTAATGACTATGGAAAAAGGTTTCACTCTCAAAATAGCTTGGTCAGGCTGGTGGCCTTGTTATAACATTACATACATTTTACATGATGTTACAAGATGAACTGCAACCAGTGGTGTAAAATACTTAAGTAAAAATACTTTAAAATACTACTTAGGTAGTTTTTTGGGTTATCTGTAGTTTACTATTTATATTTTTGACAACTTTTACTTCACTACATTCCTAAAGAAAATAATGTACTTTTTACTCCATACGTTTTCCCTGACACTCAAAAGTACTAGTTACATTTTGAATGCTTAGTAGGACAGGTCCAATTCATACACTTATCAAGAGAACATCCCTGGCAGCTCTACTGCCTCTGATCTGACGGACTCACTAAACACAAATGCTTTATTTGTAAATTATGTCTGAGTGTTGGAGTATGCCCCTGGCTATTTGTAAAAAAAAATACAAAATAAATAAATAAATAAAACATTTAAAATTTAAATAAAAGAAAATGGTGCCATCTGGGTTGATTAATATGAGGAATTTGAAATTATTTACTTGATACTTAAGTATATTTTAGCAATTACATTTACTTTTGATACTTAAGTATATTTAAAGCCAAATACTTTTAGACTTTTACTCGAGTAGTATTTTACTGGATGACTTGAGTCATTTTCTATTAAGGTACTTTTTTTTACTCAAGTATGACAACTGGGTACTTTTCCCACCACTGACTACAACTAAAGGGTTGGTTTTAGAAGTCTTAGATGATGCCATTGAACTGCAGTAGCCAAATTCAATTAATTGATATTCAATTCACCTATCACCAGTCCTGCAGAATAAGATTTGACTGATTATGGAGATATATTTCCATCAAAATGTTTAATATACACTGAGTAGACAAAACATTAAGAACACCTACTCTTTCCACGACATAGACTGACCAGATGAAAGCTATGATCCCTTATTGACTTGCTAAATCTACTTCAAGTCAGTGTAGATGAATGGGAAGAGACAGGTTAAAGAAGGATTTTTAAGCCTTTAGACAATTGAAACATGGATTGTGTACCGTATGTACACCATTCAGATGGTGAATGGGTAAGATTTAGGTGCCTTTGAGCGGGATATGGGAGTAGGTGCCAGGCGCACCGGTTTGTGTCAAGAACTGCAATGCTGCTGGGTTTTTCACACTCAACAGTTTCCCATGTGTATCAAGAATGGTCCACCACCCAAAAGACATCCAGCCAACTTGACACAGCTGTGGGAAGCGTTGGAGTCAACATGGGCCAGCATCCATGTGGAATGCGTTCAGTAGCCTGTAGAGTCCGTCCCCTGACAAATTGAGGCTGTTCTGAGGGAGACTGGGGTGCAGCTCAATATTAGGAAGGTGTTCCTAATGTTTGGTATACTCAGTGTATGTGAGTAGTGAGACAGACACAATGTGTTATGAACAGAATGCAACCTTTAAAGCTGCAATCTGTCACTTTTTGGGTGACATGACCAAATGATCATAGAAATGTGTGTTATAGATCTGTAATTCTCATTGAAAGCAAGTCTAAGAATGAGAACTTGTTGAGAACTTGTTCTCAACTAACCTACCTGGTTAAATAAAGTACATTTTAGAAAAAAAGAAGCACGAGATCTGTTCTATTTCCACTATTTCTAGACTTCCTGTTCTTAAGTTTGGCTTTTGCGTCTTTTACACTGAACAAAAATATAAACGCACCATGCAAAAATGTAAAATATTTTACTGAGTTAAAAAAAAAGTTACCTTTAAAAAAATATATATATATATATATATATATTATGGATGTGGGTCAGAAAACCAGTCAGTATCTGGTGTGACCTCCAAATTAGCTTGTGCAGCATGGCACAACATAGAGTTGATCAGGCTGTTAATTGTGGCCTGTAGAAGGTTGTCCCACTCCTCTTCAGTGGCTGTGTGAAGTTGCTGGATTTTTGCAGGAACTGGATTAGGCTGTCGTACACGTCGATCCAGAGCATCCCAAACATGCTCAACCGGTGACATGTCTGGTGAGTATGCAGACCATGGAAGAACTGGGACATTTTAAGCTTCTAGAAATTATGTACATATCCTTGCACAGCCGCATTATCATGCTGAAACATGAGGTGATGGCATCGGATGAATGCCACAACAATGGGCCTAAGGATCACGTCACAGTATCTCTGTGCATTCTAATTGCCATAGATAAAATGCAATTGTTATCCTTAGCTTAAGCTTGCCTATACCATAACCCCACCGCCACCATGGGGTTAGTCAGCATGCCAATTACACGCTCCCTCAAAACCTTAGACATCTGTGGTATTGTGTTGTGTGACAAAACTGCACATTTTAGTGGCCTTTTATTGTCCCCAGCACAAGGTGCACCTGTGTAATGATCCTGCAGTTTAATCGACTTCTTGTCAGGTGGATGGATTATCTTGGCAAAGGAGAAATACTTACTAACAGGGATGTAAACAAATTTAAGCACATTTGTGAGAAATAACCTTATGGTATGTATGAAACATTTTGGGGATATTACATTTTAGTATACTTTTGGTTTTGTGCACTGGCTTTAAACAGATGAAAAAAATATGTTCATGGTTATAGAAAATATATTTCACAGTATTTTAGATGGTACAATGATCTTCACACTATGCTTGCTTGTTTTGTCATATCAACTGAAATTAGGAGAATGATTCTAATTTTAGCAACCAGAAAAAGTTGGAGCGATTTCTGCATAGTGGATCTTTAAATAAAATGAAGGGAATGAAGGCGGTGATGGAGTCCAGGTGAGTCTGACGATGCACAGGTGCGCGTAATGATGGTGACAGGTGTGCACCATAATGAGCATCCTGATGACCTAGAGGCCGGAGAGGGAGCACACATGACAGTACCCCCTCCCCGATGCGCGGATCGAGCCGCCGGACAAAGACAATCCCGGGGATCAGGAGCGGACTGGTCACCCCTGCTGATGCGCGGGAACCTGTCCCCGGTTGGGATGCAGGAACCTGACGATCCGGTGGAAGCAGGGGACCCTGGCGATCGGACGAAGGCATGAAAGCCCGACAAGCCGGCTGAGGCAGGGGAGCCTGGCCATCCGGCTGAGACGTGAGAGCCTGTAGCGGCTTCCGAACCCAAAGTCATTCCACCTGACACAAAAAAAACACTCCCTGATGCTTCCCTCAGATGAGGCGTTATTCTGTAACGATGCGCTGAGAGTCAAGAAGCAAGTCAGGGAGTGAGTGTTTTAATAAATAAACGCAACTAAATACAAAACAATTAACCCAAACAGCGCACAGACATGAAACAGAAACAATAACGCTTGGGGAAGGAACCAAAGAGAGTGACATATATAGGGAAGGTAATCAGGGAGGTGATGGAGTCTGAAGACGTGCAGGTGTGTGTAACGATGGTGCCAGGTGTGCGCCATAACGAGCAACCTGGTGACCTAGAAGCCAGAGAGAGAGCTCACATGACAGTTGCTACATATTTGTGAGTTGCATTTTATGGATCAGTTTGTGCATAATTAATATACGGCATCCAGATTAGGACATCCTCAGTTCTCATAGAAATAAGATAAAAATGAATATATCACAATTACTTTTAGAAATGCATCTGTTTGGTATCTTAGCTTCCTTTCCTATCTTAATTTCATACTTAACTAGTTTCCTTTCAGTGATCCCATCCCTTCCTTTCCCCCCTCCTTTGCTTTCCTTGCTCTCTACCCTCCTTACCGAACTCCCTTTCGTTTCCTATCTTCCATTCCTACTTTCCTAGCTTCAGTTCCGTGATTCCTTTCCCCCCCTCCTTTGCTTTCCTTGCTCTCTATCCTCCTTACCGAACTCCCTTTCGTTTCCTATCTTCCATTCCTACTTTCCTAGCTTCAGTTCCGTGATTCCTTTCCTCCCCTCCTTTGCTTTCCTAGTGCTCTTTCCTCCTTTTCTTGCTCCCTTTTCTTCCCTCTCCTCCTTTACTATATCCATTTCTTCCTTTCCTAGCCTTGTTTCCTCGGTTCCTTGCTCCCTTTACTTCCTAGTTTATTTTATTCTTCTTCGACTGTCCTAGCTTCCTTTCCTCCTATCCTATGCTTCCCTTCCTTCCTTTCTTCTCCTTTCTAGATAACTTTCTTACTTGCCTAGCTCCCTTTCCTGCTTTCAATGCTTCCATTCTTCCCATTGCTTCCATTCTTCTTTTCAGCTCCTTTCCTAGATCCCTTTCCTCTTTTCCTAAATACCTTTCCATGGAAAGGAGGAAAGGGAGCTAGAAAAGGAAAGTTGGAAAGGAAGCTGTGAGTGGCGGAAAGGAAAATGAGCTAGAAGACGATTAGGAAGCTAGAAAAGGAATGGGGAAAGGGGATCTAGGAAAGGAGGAAATGAAAGGGTGCTAGTGGAACGGATGTGAAATGGCTAGCTAGTTAGCAGTGTTCGCGCTAAATAGCGTTTCAACCGGTGATGTCACTTGCTCTGAGACCTTGAAGTAGTAGTTCCCCTTGCTCTGCAAGGGCCGCGGCTTTTGTGGAGCGATGGGTAACGATGCTTCGAGGGTGACTGTTGTTGATGTGTGCAGAGGGTCCCTGGTTCGAGCCCAGGTATGGGCGAGGGAACGGTCTAAAGTTATACTGTTACATTGATGCTGTTGACCCGGATCACTGGTTGCTGCGGAAAAAGGAGGAGGTCAAAAGGGGGCTGAGTGTTATGGATGTGAAACGGCTAGCTTAGTTAGCGGTGCGCGCTAAATAGCGTTTCAATCGGTGACGTCACTTGCTCTGAGACCTTGAAATAGTGGTTCACCTTGATCTGCAAGGGCCGCGGCTTTTGTGGAGCGATGGGTAACGATGCTTCGTGGGTGACTGTTGTTGATGTGTGCAGAGGGTCCCTGGTTCGCGCGAGGGGACGGTCTAAAGTTATACTGTTACACTAGAAAAGGAAAGGAAGAAAGGGGGCTAGGAAATGAAGCTCAGAAAGGATAAGAGGATAGGAGCTAGGAAAGGAAAAGAGGAAAGGCAGAAAGGGAACTAGGAAATTATTAAATAAAGCTAGGAAAGGAAGAAAGTAAATCAGGGAAGGACCAACACAAAGAAGAAAGGAAGCTAGGTAAGAGGAAAGGAAAGAGAGTTGGTTATGTATAGGAGGAAAGAGAGTGAGAAAAGCAAAGGATGGGAGAAAAGGAAGGGATCAAGGAAAGGCAGCTAGGAAAGGAAGATAGGAAAGATCAAGGAGAGAAGGAAAGGGAGCTAGAAGAGGATAGGAGGGAAGGAAGCTAGGAAAGCAGAGGAGTGGAGGAAAGGAAGGGATCAAGGAAAATAAGCTATAAAAGGAGGAAATTAAGTTAGAAATCCATCGGTTTTGTATCCTTTAAGTAATTATTTGATATTCATTTTGATGAGAATTTAGGATGTCCTATTCTGGATGCCATATTTTAAATCTGCACAACTGGCAAATATGTGAGGCCACTCACAAATATGTGGAGCAACTCACAAATTTAATGCAAGTCACATATTTTACCACTGTTGTATTTTCAAAGCAAGAAAATGTTTCTAAAATGTGCTGTGTTACAAAAAGATTTGTCTTGCATTTATTTGCTAATCGTCATTTGCTTTTGTTAATTATGACTTATTTGCTTTTGGACCATGACATATGTTTGTGAAACTCAATTGGCATATTTACAGACTTTGATTTTTATTTAAAGGTTGCATTCTGTATTTTCAAAACACGTATTTTGTTGGTGACTCACTACTCATACAGTATATTACACATTTTGATTTACCCAGTGAACTCAATCATGAGGACAACCTGTATGGACCTTTCCAAAGGATCCTTTTTTCATTGGTTGCATGCATTTAGAGGGCAACCAATGAAAAGAGAACTTCTCTCATAACCATATCTGAGAACTTCTCTCATAAACGTAACTGTCATAAGAGAACCATTTAGAATAATAGAATTGTTAGAATGGAAATTTGTCTTCTGCCTTTCCCAACACCCCCAGATACAGACACACACACACACGAAGCAGCACAAGGTCAGCCGCAGTCGAGCACTACTCCCCAGGGCCGTAACCAGGGTCTGTGTTTTAGTGAGGTCCGAAAGTTAAATCTCATTTACTGCATTTCTATACAATTTAAGTCCTGCTGTATCTTCATTCACCTTTCTTGATCCAGTATTTCCCAAACTCAGTACTGGGGACCACAAGGGGTGCATGTTTTGGTTTTTGCCCTGGGACTATACAGCTGATTTAAATCATCAAATCTTGGTGATGAGTTCATTATTTGAATCAGCTGTGTAGTGCTACGGCAAACAACTAAATATGCCATGCTTGGAGTCCCCAGGACCAAGTTTGGGAAACGCTGACATAGCCTATTAGCTATAAAATTAGCTACTACATATTAACTCACGTTAACTCAGCAGGAAAAGTATTTTATTAACAAAAAGTAAACAAATGAGTATGCTTTACAGATTTTGGTTGTTGCAGTTTTAACGCTAATTTCTGGCAATTCTACAAATGTTGCCATGACTTATGTCATGTTAATATATCCGAGTGAGATTGACTAACACAATCAAATGGGGGGCCACATGGAGTTTAAGGCCTCTGGGCTACAAGTTTGGAAAGCTGGCTCGAAAGCTGGCTCGACAAGTTTGGAAAGCTGGCTCGACTAACTAGACTCATTTACCAATCTAAAAAACCTTTACTTACATGGGCTAATTGAGTGCCTGTCAGTGATTGACATATAACAATAGGAAAACTGATGATACACAACTAAGTTTCAAAATTGCACCGTGTGAATCCTACTATTCTAACTCAACAGGAAGTTTAGACCCTGACTGAGTTCCCCCCAAAAATAAAACACACACACACACACACCTACTCAATACAGGGTCTTTATTTGTACTCTTCTCTACATTGTAGGATAATAGTGAAGACATAAAAACTATGAAATAACACACATAGAATCATGTAGTAACCAAAAAAGTGTTAAAACAAAATATATTTTATATTTGAGATTCTTCAAAGTAGCCACCTGTAATGTTGAACATTTCATTTAGCACAGACATGGAACAGCGTCAGAACTAGGTAATACAAAGACAAACAACAATTAATGCTGATGCGGGAACAGAGCTGTGGAAGAGACATATATAGGGGAGGAAATAACACAAGTGATTGAGTCCAGGTGAGTGCAATGAATCGCGGATGCGCGTGACGAGGGAAGCAGGTGTGCGAAATGATGATGTCAGGAGCACGTAATGGAAAAGGTGGGCCGGCGTGACACCACCCTTTGCCTTCATGACAGCTTTACACACTCTTGGCATTCTCTCAACCTGCTTTATGGGGTGGTCCCATGGAATGCATTTCAATTGACAGGTGTGCTTTGTTAAAAGTTAATTTGTGGAATTTATTTCCTTCTTAAAATTAATGCGTTTGAGCTAAACAGTTGTGTTGTGACAAGGTAGGGGTGTATATATGTATATAACATAACATATATTTTGATTTGTTTAACACTTTGTTCATTACCACATAATTCCATGTGTTATTTCATAGTTTTGATTTCTTCACTATTATTCTACAATGTAGAAAATAGTAAACATAAAGAAAAACCCTTGAATGAGTAGGTGTGCCCAAACCTTTGACTGGTACTGCATATATATTATATTTTTTTATGCAGGAATAGCCCTGCCACTACCAATTAATGAACTGTAAAGCCAAGCTTTCCACTGACCTCATATTTTCAGAGTGCAGTTACATATTCCAACAGGGGTAGAATGGAGGCTAGAACTTAATTTAATTGATGAATTATTGTTGGCTCAGAATGTATTATTATCAGCAGTAATCACCAACACATTAATGGCATACTACAGTGCCTTCAGAAGGTATTCACACACCTTTACCTTTTCCACATTTTGATGTTAAAGCTTGAATTTAAAATTGATTAAATGTACACTGTCACTGGCCTACACACAATAGCCCATAATGTCAAAATGTAATGATGTTTTTTAAATGTTTACAAATTCTTAAAACATGACAAGCTGAAATGTCTTGAGTCTTGAACAACCCCTTTGTTATGGCAAGCCTAAATAAGTTAAGGAGTAAAAATGTGAATGACTACCTCATCTCTGTACCCCACACATACAATTATCTGTAAGGTCCCTCAGTCGAGCAGTGAATTTCAAACACAGAGTCAACCACAACGACAGGGAGGTTTTCCAGTGCCTTGCAAAGAAGAGCACCTATTGTTAGATGGGTAAAAAAATAAAAAATAAATACATTGAATATCCCTTTGAGCATGGTGAAGTTATTCATTAGGTTTTGGATGGTGTATCAATACATCGAGTCACTACAAAAATACATGCAACCATAACTCAGTTTCCAGAGAGGAAGGAAACCACTCTGATTTCACCATAAGACCAATGGTGTCTTTAAAATGATTGCAGGGTTTTTTACCTTTATTTTACTAGCCAAGTCAGTTAAGAACAAATTCTTATTTTCAATGACGGCCTAGGAACAATGGGTTAACTGCCTGTTCAGGGGCAGAATGACAGATTTTGTACCTTGTCAGCTCGGGGATTTGAACTTGCAACCTTTCAGTTACTAGTGCAATGCTCTAACCACTAGGCTACACTGCTGGTTTAGTGGCTGTGATAGGAGAAAACTGAGGATGGATCAACAACATTGTAGTTACTCTACAATACTGTACAGAATAAAAAATATTCCAAGACATGCATCCTGTTTGCAACAAGTCATTAAAGTAATACTGCCAAAAATGTGGTAAAGCAATTCACTTTTAGTCCTGAATACAAAGTTTTATTTTTGTGACCAATCCAATACAACACATTACTGAGTACCACTCTCCATATTTTCAAGTATAGTGGTGGCTGCATCATGTTATGGGTATGCTTATAATCGTTCAGTACTGGGGAGATTTTCAGGATAAGAAAGAAACGTAATGGAGCTACAGTAAGCACAAGCAAAATCCTAGAGGAAAACCTGGTTCACTCTGCATTCCATCAGACACAGGGAAATGAATTTACCTTTCAGGAGGACAATAACCTAAAACACAAGGCGAAATCTACTGTACACTGGAATTGCTTACCAAGTAGACCGTGAATGTTCCTGAGTGGCCGAGTTACAGTTTTGATTGAAATGTACCTGAAAACCGATGGACCTGAAAATGATGGGCAAATTATGCAAAATCCAGGTATGGAAAGCTTTTAGAGATTTACCCACAAAGACTCACATCTGTAATCGCTGCATTTCCACATCTGTAAATATTTATGTAAATGAGATATTTCTGTATTTCATTCTCAAATAAATGTGCAATCATTCCTAAAAACATGTTTTCACTTTTTCATTGTGAGGTAGTGTGTGTAGATGGGTGAGAAAGAAAAAAAAATCAATTTTGAATTCAGGCTAACAACAAAATGTGGACTAAATCAAGGGGTATGAATGCTTTCTGAAAGCACTGTATACTACAAATACATATTATGTTAGGTTTGTAGGGCAATAAAGATACTTCTAATGGTGAAGAGTAGCTTAGTTGAAGGAAACATCGTGATATTTGCACTGAAATTGAAGCTATTTGCAAGTCAAAAGCAATCACATTTATACCATGAATTCTGTGAATTAACATTAACTCATCTAAAACTAAATGGGATTATGCTGAGCGGGGCGAAAGGCCAGACAGTCGGTCCAACTATTGACTCCCAGTGAGTGCAGAGCCCCTCAAACACAGCGCCACTCTTGTCTGTCTGGTGACTATCAATCCCAATTGATTTGTGATCTAGAGCAGATTTTTGACTACAACGACGCATTGTTAATTTGCTTCCATATTTTAACATTTTTAAGTCGAATAGATCTACTGTATATGTCTGTAAACTGTAACCAATCTTTAGCTCATCAAACTTTGAGGAGACTGACTCAGAGGAATGTAAATATAGATTAAATGGAATGTTAAACATTTTTCAGAATATGCTGTCTTTATTTTTTTATCTTGGCCTATTGATTATCTAATTGTTTGCCGAAATTTGCATTGGGTGGCATGCGTAATTTTACCTATGCGTAATTTACACAAATTGAATAACTAATCAATTTCAAATTAGCCTGCATTAGGCTACAAAAATGGGTCTTATCATTTTCTTATGTCGCATTATAAACGATTTTACATTTATGGAGCAGGTGTCTGAAATTATGAAATAAACCAAAAATAAACAGTAATAAGTAACCTTGTGAAATACTATTTAAAGTTAAAGCGCAGGAATCCATCCATGAAACCAAGTGACACAAAACATGACCAGTAACTCTCAATAGCATATGTGAATAATGCACACAACCCAGTTTAGGCTGGAAGTTTAATGATCATGTCAAATCCCATTGAACCTACTACAGCAAACAGCATGACATGCTACCAGGAATTAGATCATATAGAATTGAGCAAGTGACAAACCCAAAAGAAGATTAGTAATTCAGTACCATCCATGCCATACAATCCAGAATCCACATTACCTTTTTGCTGTCTGGCAGCGCGCAGAGCTTGCTGTCCCCTGTCAAAGAGCCAGACCTAGTCTGTCCGATAGTTCCCTGCTGTGGCGACATGGTTTCCATCAAGGCTACTACAGTAGATCGACTCGGAGTCTGCTGCTGCTTCAGACCACAGCGCACGTATTCATATTCCCATTGCATCCAAAGTTATCCAGCGACAGGACCAAACGAATAAAGATGTAAACCGGTGAGAAATTCATAATTCACGGCAATATAACGGATAAAAACGAGACAAGACGCGTTAAATAAACCTGGACTGAGTTCACTAAAAGCTCAAAGAACGCACTGGCAAATTATAATTTCTTGTCGCTGTCAACGAGATCCACAAGGAGTCTTTCGGTCTGAAGCAGTGTATTCGTTTCGACTCAAACCCATGCGTAGGTTTGCCTCTACAGTCTGAACTGAAGGCGGTCCTAGCGCCGCTGGGTACCTAAACATGAACATTTGCTCTAATAGAGAGGTAACTGTTCTAGCTCATAAATCACATGCAAACCGTTTGCAGACCAGGTGAAGGAATGCGCTCTGCATGCCAAGAATAACATGACTAATGCAAAATAATTTACGAAGTATGAATTTTCTACTGTATATAGATGACACAGTCCACCCCACTCTCTGTATGCACACCCAATAGAGTTGGTCTGTTTGCCTTCAAACAACCTGTATACATGTCTCATTTTACTATGAAAAACTGCGTGGAAAAGGTAAAATAGTCACAGGCCTACAATAAGTTGATACATTAATTTATAGCTGCTCAATTAAGTCAAACCTGTAAAACAATACTAAACTTACTGTGCCATTTAATACAATGTATGAGATATGACACACTAGTGACGACTGCCACTATTTATCTTTAACCAAAACGTTGGCATGTGGCTGATTTTTACAGTACGTTTTAACTGGAACTTGTATTCTACCTCGCCCTCATATGGGTGCAAGCAAGCATGTTAGATGGTGCTAGGTATCAACAGCCAATCCAGTAGGGGCTATAGTGAGATTTGATTGGTCATGCGTGCCACGATGACACAGGGTATTTGCATAAAGTTCAGTTTTCCACAACTTTGGTCCCGCCCTGTTCCCTTCTGTTGCCCATGCTCGCAACACCCAATGGTCCCCTGCCCGCTTCGCTTCTCTTCTCTTCCATTGGAAATTAATGTATTTTTAAAGTCAGAAAAGGATAATAATATGATAGGTAAGACATACAAAACCTTGCAGAGAGCCTATCCAACTGACAATATCTTACAAAAAAATACAAACTATTTTGACCAAGACGTAAAAATGACTGATATTAGCACAAGATGGGAGTGTTGGAACATAACTGTAATTTCAAAAGTTAACAACATAACCTGTGGCATTTTCTAAACAACACATAATATTGTATACTACCCTCATAAAGTACATTTTGGTTAAAAAAATATATAAATCCTACAAACACATGCTTAGTACTGTTAGTACTGATAAAGGTGTCAGAAACAATGTGACTACTATAGAGCCCGAGATACTGCAGACCCCCAAAAATTGTACTTTTTTTGTGGGGGTCCCCCAATTATCCCCATGCTAAGGAATAAGAGATTTGAAAGTCTAGGTTTGAGACTAAATATTATGTTACCAATTACTGTTCCAAAAGTAAATTTAAAAAAAGTTTTTCTGATCTTTTACCTAATGGTCGCACTATAAACATACGCAAATTCCAAATTCCCACCAGCCATACCTTATTTTTTTGTCTTACAGGAAGCATATACACATGACCCGTTTCAGGAAACTAGGTGTATGTCGCAAGTCACAACTTCACAGGAGAGACATTTGAACGTTTTAAATGTTTTTCAAATTGCATTTTTAACAGAAATGCCTTCTGGAACATGTGAACTTTCATGTGTCTTAATAACAAACGTGTATGTTATCTGTAAATACGAATACAATTGTTAAATTACAAGCCTTGTTGGTTAAGCCACAGATAAAGTCAGCCACCTTCCCACTAACCATGCTTGGCTGAGATAATGAGTGGGCTAGACATGCCAAGAGAGGAGTTCAGATTGGTCTGCAATATAGAAGGCTTCTGTGTATTTGAGCTGGTCAGTCTGTGTTGGTAACTAAGGGCAACCATAGCATAGCATCCATGACAGGGAGACGCATCCATCATGCATGGTGATGTATACAGGTAAGATAGTGCAGTGTTAGCTAGCTACATTTACAGATATTACACATTTCTAATTTTGACAGAAAGTGGCTTCATTTCAAGCTAAAGTGTACTGTTAGCTATCTAGCTAACGTTAGCTGGCGGGCTCCCTAATTGACATTATTATTTGTATCCCAGAGCTGCTTGCTTTGATAGTTAGAGTCTAATGTTAGCTAGCTAACATTGAACTTGGTTGGTTAGCTCCTAGCATATTCATGCAGTGTAGTAACTACATTATTTGGCACTATACTCATTGTTGTTTAACGAGCTAACATTAGCTGGCTGGCTCATTAGCTAACATTATGTGACGTGTGATCTTACACCCTTGTCTACCAAGATAGGTTAATTGTTTACCTAGCTAGCTAGCTACATGTCTCAAGCTAAAGTGTACTGTTAGCTAGCTAACATTAGCTGGCTGGCTCCCTAGCTGACATTATCATTTGTATCCCAGAGCTGTTTGCTTTGCTAGTTAGAGCCAAATATTAGTTAGCTAACATTGAACCTGATTGGTTAGGTGTCAGCATTTTCATGCAGGGTAGTAACGACATGATTTGGCACTATATTCATTGTTGTTTAACTAGCTAATGTTAGCTGGTTGGCTCGTTAGCCAACGTTACATGACGTGTGTGATCTTACATGTTGTTTACATAGCGAGGTTCATTGTTTACTTAGCTGGGTAGCTATATTTCTTAAGCTAAAGTGTACAACACCTGTTGAATATGGTCGGTGTCAGTAAGCGTCTGCAAAAAAGCGTAATGAAATTGTTGCCAGCTGAGCTGGTTAGGCTGTTTTCATGTTATCCATAGGTAAACAAATCATCAGCCAGTGTCAAGTTTGTGCTATGAAAGCTCCAAGAGGAAAACGAGATGGGTAGGGCTAAAGCTTAAGAGGGTGTGAACGATGCTGAATGGTATAAACAAAGTAGAGCTCTTCACTAAATACCAAAACATTCAAAGGCCATTTTCTCAAAAGTGAGTTTACAAGTTTTTCAACTTTCAAAGCAGAATTACTTTCCCATTGTTCCTCAAAAATGCATTGTATGATATACCATTTTGTAGCTCTGAGTCTTTACTTTTATCCAATGTAAAAAAAACACAATTTCAAATTTTGCTACATAAGACTGAATCCAGGTGGTGAGTCACATATGAGGAGATAGCTGAAGTCTCTACGTATCCATTGATGTAAATATATCCTCTGTCTGATTACCGGTTTGTCCACCAGATAGCAGTAAGAGATCACATGACATCTCTTGGCCACTTGAAACCAGTTGCGTCTGGTTTGGGTAGTGAGTCACTGTGCCAAACGGATTTTCAAGACTGACATCTTAAAAGGACCTTAGCAATCAGGGCTTTCAATGACATTGCCAGAAGTAAGTTTTGAGTTCGATTTCCAAAAAGACAAAGCCTGTAGCTTTCAAATGATATGTCACTTTCTACTTTCTGATGTATTTGCTTTTTTTGGTGTGGAGGTGCCCCTCTAAACTCACCGGAACCTGTACAGGTCCCAAAACAACCTTTCAGAGTTTAACAGGTCCTAATTCTCCTAACCTGCTATGTTTATTCTCCTAACCTGCTGTGTAAGTTCTCCTCACCTGCTATTAAAAGTCAAATCTGACGTTACTTTGACCAAAGCTGGAGCCCTTCGAGCCATGAACCGCTCCTTCGTCCATGCTTGCGTTGCCCAATGGTCCACCCGATCACTTCAGACGCTATCGGAGTTGGTGCAGCCAGCTGGTTTCTCCACGCATCTCACCGACAGAAACAAACATCTTTCTGGTAAGAAGAGGGGCGGGGGCGTATTCTTTATGGTTAACGAGACGTGGTGTGGTCACAACAACATACAGGAACTCAAGTCCTTCTGTTCACCTGATTTAGATTTCCCCACAATCAAATGTCGACCGCATTATCTACCAAGGGAATTATCTTCAATTATAATCACAGCCGTATATATCCCCCCCAAGCAGACACATCGATGGCTCTGAACAAACTTTATTTGACTCTTTGCAAACTGGAATCCACATATCCTGAGGCTGCATTCAATGTAGCTGGGGATTTTAACAAGGCTAATATGAAAACAAGACTTCCTAAATTGTATCAGCATATCGATTGCGCAACCAGGGCTGGTAAAACCTTGGATCATTGCTATTCTAACTTCCTGCCTACAGACAGAAGCTAAAACAAGAAGCTTACGCGCTGAGGTCTGTTCAACGCTGGTCCGACCAATCTGATTCCACGCTCCAAGACTGCTTCCATCATGTGGACTGGGATATGTTTCGTATTGCGTCAAACAACAACATTGACGAATACACTGATTCGGTGAGCGAGTTCAATAGAACGTGCGTTGAAGATGTCGTTCCCAAAGCAACGATTAAAACATTCCCAAACCAGAAACCGTGGATTGATGGCAGCATTCGCGTGGAACTGAAAGCGCGAACCACTGCTTTAAATCAGGGCAAGGTGACCGGAAACATGACCGAATACAAACAGTGTAGCTATTACCTCCGCAAGGCAATCAAACAAGCTAAGCGTCAGTATAGAGACAAAGTAGAATCGCAATTCAACGGCTCAGACACAAGAGGTATGTGGCAGGGTCTACAGTAAATCACGGATTACAAAAAGAAAACCAGCCCAGTCACGGACCAGGATGTCTTGCTCCCAGGCAGACTAAATAACTTTTTTGCCCGCTTTGAGGACAATACAGTGCCACTGACACGGCCCGCAACCAAAACATGCGGACTCTCCTTCACTGCAACCGAGGTGAGTAAAACATTTAAACGTGTTAACCCTCACAAGGCTGCAGGCCCAGACGGCATCCCCAACCGCGCCCTCAGAGCATGCGCAGACCAGCTGGCTGGTGTGTTTACGGACATATTCAATCAATCCTTATCCCAGTCTGCTGTTCCCACATGCTTCAAGAGAGCCACCATTGTTCCTGTTCCCAAGAAAGCTAAGGTAACTGAGCTAAACGACTACCGCCCTGTAGCACTCACTTCCGTCATCATGAAGTGCTTTGAGAGACTAGTCAAGGACCATATCACCTCCACCCTACCTGACACCCTAGACCCACTCCAATTTGCTTACCGCCCAAATAGGTCCACAGACGATGCAATCTCAACCACACTGCACACTGCCCTAACCCATCTGGACAAGAGGAATACCTATGTGAGAATGCTGTTCATTGACTACAGCTCAGCATTTAACACCATAGTACCCTCCAAACTCATCATCAAGCTCGAGATCCTGGGTCTCGACCCCGCCCTGTGCAACTGGGTACTGCACTTCCTGACGGGCCGCCCCCAGGTGGTGAGGGTAGGTAACAACATCTCCACCCCGCTGATCCTCAACACTAGGGCCCCACAAGGGTGCATTCTGAGCCCTCTCCTGTACTCCCTGTTCACCCACAACTGCGTGGCCACGCACGCCTCCAACTCAGTCATCAAGTTTGCGGATGACACAACAGTGGTAGGCTTGATTACCAACAACGACGAGACGGCCTACAGGGAGGTGGTGAGGGCCCTCGGAGTGTGGTGTCAGGAAAATAACCTCACACTCAACGTCAACAAAACTAAGGAGATGATTGTGGACTTCAGGAAACAGCAGAGGGAACACCCCCCTATCCACATCGATGGGACAGTAGTGGAGAGGGTAGTAAGTTTTAAGTTCCTCGGCGTACACATCACAGAAAAACTGAATTGGTCCACCCACACAGACAGCATCGTGAAGAAGGCGTTGCAGCGCCTCTTCAACCTCAGGAGGCTGAAGAAATTCGGCTTGTCACCAAAAGCACTCACAAACTTCTACAGATGCACAATCGAGAGCATCCTGTCCGGCTGTATCACCGCCTGGTACGGCAACTGCTCCGCCCACAACCGTAAGGCTCTCCAGAGGATAGTGAGGTCTGCACAACGCATCACCGGGGGCAAACTACCTGCCCTCTAGGACACCTACACCACCCGATGTCACAGGAAGGCCATAAAGATCATCAAGGACAACAACCACCCGAGCCACTGCCTGTTCACCCCGCTATCATCCAGAAGGCGAGGTCAGTACAGGTGCATCAAAGCTGAGACCGAGAGACTGAAAAACAGCTTCTATCTCAAGGCCATCAGACTGTTAAACAGCCACCACTAACATTAAGTGGCTGCTGCCAACACACTGACTCAACTCCAGCCACTTTAATAGTGGGAATTGATGTAAAATATATCACTAGCCACTTTAAACAATGCTACTTAATATAATGTTTACATACCCTACATTATTCATCTCATACGTATACGTATATACTGTACTCTATATCATCTACTGCATCTTTATGTAATACATGCATCACTAGCCACTTTAAACTATGCCACTTTGTTTACATACTCATCTCATATGTATATACTGTACTCGATACCATCTACTGCATCTTGCCTATGCCGCTCTGTACCATCACTCATTCATATATCTTTATGTACATATTCTTTATCCCTTTACACTTGTGTGTATAAGGTAGTAGTTTTGGAATTGTTAGTTAGATTACTCGTTGGTTATTACTGCATTGTCGGAACTAGAAGCACAAGCATTTCGCTACACTCACATTAACATCTACTAACCATGTGTATGTGACAAATAAATTTGATTTGATTTGACCTCGTTTTTGTTTGTTCCCATGAAAAGCATGTCTCAGTGGATAAACCAAAACTACACAAGTTTGGGTGTGTTAGAAATGTGGATGGAATTGCCAGTGGCGGACCATGTTTTGGTGTGGCATAGGCAATGTGTTTCCCCATGTTCTCACTTCACTCATGAGTCGTGACAGTTGTTTTGAAAGACTAATGAAGCAGTAGGACTATGGCGCTGGTATAGACTAGTCACTTGAGTCACAGAATAGCCTATGACTATTAGGCCTTGATATTGTTCCAAAATGAAGCCTTTTTTGAAGATACCACATCTGCAAGTGTTGCGGCTGACTATTTATCATAGTGTCTAGTCTAGTTCACTAGTTGGCACAGCAACAATATGATATACACCTCATGGTCTGTGCCTCCCTCGGTCATTGTCAGTTCAAGAGGAAAGGGAGTTTAATTGCATCAGGGATTCTCCCTAGAAACAAGAATCAATATGTGGTTCTTGAATGTCATCTGACATTTGTTTTGAAGAGCGACAAAGACCATTTTCCGACAAGGTCTGGTGAGTGTTTGGAAACCAAACCTGGGGAAGGTATGGAGTTGAACAATTATCTATTTCAGTAAGGGAAAATTACTATTGACCTGGTATTTTTTCCAAGCCTGACATTCTTTCTATATAAACCAACTGCTGGCATACGATCTTCTCATCTTATCATTTATAAGCAATGATTAAAACAAGACAGCATGTTTCTTAAATACCTGCCACCATAAAAATATGTAATTTTATCTTATCAAATACTTCCCTCGACATCCACACCCTTACTATCAAGTAGGTTGATGTTACAGAATTGGATCAGAATGTTGACACTAGACCTGATGACATACACACTTCTTAGAGAGGGGAGAAAGGAGAGGAAAGGTTGGTCTGGCTGACATACAGGAGAAGATGAAAGGTTCAGAGGTTGTTTTTTAGGGTTTGGGCAGAGAGCAGACGCTGGGATCTGACAGACAGACAGACAGCATCCGCTTTGGGAATGGGAACTCTCCACTTTGGAAAGCTCTGAATCCCCATCTCAGTCCCAAAAATAGGGACATTTTCCCCTCAATCATTCCTAGTCTGAATCCCCAGTGACAAACACCGGGAAGAAAATGAAAGGCAGAAATGTCAACATCACCCTGCCGCGGTCTCTATTTCTCTCTCGGCCTCTTAATGCTTCTTTAAACATTGTGGCCGAGAAGCCAGGATAAGAGTTAGTCATGGGAGATTTGGAGGAGAGAGATGTAGATACAGACTGAGAAGGAGAATGGAGACTGAGGGAAAGACAGGGCTTGTGGTTGAAGTGACCATAGAGGAGGCAGAGATACACACAGAGACAAACAGAACAAGACAGAGACTGTGGGTTTATGAGTCTGTTGGTCAAAAACAATACTCTGGGATAAAGGGTCTATAGGTTTACCATGGGTTAGCCTCTTACAGACAGATACAGTGCGTTCGGGAAATATTCAGACCCCATGATTTTTCCACATTTTGTTACGTTATGGCCTTATTCTAAAATTGACTAAATATTTAATTTTTTTTCATCAATCTACACACAATACCCCATAATGACGAAGTGAAAACAGTTGTATTTTTATTTTTGCATTTTAAGAAAAAATAAAAACTGAAATACCCTTTTTAGATAAGTATTCAGACCCTTTGCTATGAGACTCAAAATTGAGCTCAGATACATCCTGTTTCCATTGATCATCCTTGAAATGTTTCTACAACTTGATTGGAGTCCACCTGTGGTAAATTCAATTGATTGGACATGATTTGGAAAGGCACACACCTGTCTATATAATGTCCCACAGTTGACAGTGTATGCTCCAGAGTGCTCAGGACCTCAGAGTGGGTGCGAAGGTTCACCTTCCAACAGGACAAGGACCCTAAGAACACAGCCAAAACAATGCAGGAATGGCTTCAGACTTGAAACCGATAGAACATCTCTGGAGACACCTGAAAATAGTTGTGCAGCGATGCGCACCATCAAACCTGGCAGAGCTTGAGATGACCTGCAGAGAAAAATGAGAGAAACTCCCCAAATACAGGTGTGCCAAGCTTGTATCGTCATACCCAAGAAGACTCAAGGCTGTAAACGCTGCCAAAGGTGCTTCAACAAAGTACTGAGTAAAGGATCTGAATATTTATGTAAATGTGATATTTCAGTTTTTTATTTCTAACAACCTGTTTTTGCTTTGTCATTATTGGGTATTATGTGTAGATCGATGATACATTTTTTTTATTAATCCATTTTAGAACAATACTGTAACATAACAAAATGTGGAAAAAGTCAAGGGGTCTGAATACTTTCCAAATGCAGGAGACAGACAGGCATAATTACAGAGAGAGACAGAGGGAAACAGGCAGTCTGGCCGACAGTCATAGACAGAGACACAGAGGGACAGTCAGTCAGAAACACAGGGACAGGGAGAGTCAGACAGTCTTAGCCTGTCTGCCTATCACATCTGCTCTCCTGTGGACACGCACACTCTGCCCCTCCCCCAGCTAATCTGATAAACTACACTACCTAGAGAGCTGGCTATTCTAATTACTGACTGTGCTCGTTGGTAGAGAGCATCCGTGTGCGTGTGTACACTGCACAGACCAGAGAGGACAGGCTCTATGACGCGGTGATTCGGTTTATGTCATCCCCTAGGGGTGGAATGGCCGACTGTTTTGGTTTCACAGAGGGGTCAACCTGGTGTTAGAGGAGACGAATAAACTGAACAGGGGATAACCCAGGACCTGTTGTGGGTGTGATGATTTAGTTGACTAAATGTAAGCCTGGAGGTCCTATGTTTACTTTAAGGGAGCAGCCTCTGAGCCACAGAGTGGAATTGACCAATTAATAAGGCAATGCAATCATTAGTTTTGGGAAGCAAGGTAGAAATTAAATGGCATCTGGGGGGGAGGGGAAAGTTCAGGAAATGTCCTCTATATTGCTATTGCTACACCAAACACCAAAAGCCGTAGCCCTATCTGTCCTGGCATGTCACTGACAGTAGAGTGACCACAGAGGTTTTCATCCAGCCAGGTATGCATGACCGCACTTGCTCTCTGTTAGGACGGTCAAGACAAGTAGCCAACAAAGTCAGGCTAATCTTGACCATTTAGAAGAGAGAGGATAGTATAGGAGTGTGTTTATCTATGGCAGGCTGGCTTATCACTGGTGATGGCTTTGTACGTCAGCACTAACGTTTGAGCACTGTGTGTGTGTGAGCTGCCATCAGCGCCAGGGACCTCTTATCATCCTCTCAGGGGTGAAGGGTCAAGCCCTGCATTCCAGCAGGGGTCAGGATCATTAGACAAAGGTCACCCCTGACTTCACTCAGAGGACAGACGGTGGAAGGTTTGGTGAGGTGGTCAGGCTGAGTGGTTGGCTAAACGTATCCATACTCTTTGGTAAATGTATGCCAGGGTTGGACAACTAACACACCTTCTAACTGAAGGATGAACCATAGTTGATCATTTTAAAATCAGTTGTGTTAGTGCTGGTCTGGAAAAAAAACTTCACATAATATGGATACAGTATATCTAAGTGGATACAATATATCTAAGCTGTGGCACTGTGTACAGGACAGGAGCAGAAAGAATCACGTTCAATGGTGAGGGAGCGGTTCTGAAGAGTAATTTTACGGCATTCTGTTCCGTTGTGGGTTTGTTAACCAGCAAGAGGAGTGGGAAGGCGTGGTTTGGATGGTATTAAAAGACATGGTGTGTGTGTGTGTGTGTGTTTTAATGAGAGTGCACTGCTAGCTTTGCCCATTTACTGTGTAGGGACAGAAATAAAAGCAGAATTACAGTGTTGAAGTTTTTCCATCTTACATCCCAGAACCAACCCTCTCCAATGTAATCACACACACACACACACACACACACGTTATGTGGACTAAAACAGCATAAAACATGGTCAAATGAATTAGCCAGGTACAGTCATTTTTTTAAACATTGAGAACTAGGTTGGTCCATTTTTGGATGAAATTAACCAGTTATCTACACTACAGTTTAAAAGTTTGGGGTCACTTAGAAATATCTTTATTTTCCATGAAAACATACATGAAATAAGTTGCAAAATGAATAGGAAATATTGTCAAGACGTTGACAAGGTCATAAATAATGATTTTTTAATTGAAATAATAATTGTGTCCTTCAAATTTTGCTTTCGTCAAAGAATCCTCCACTTGCAACATTCTAGTTGTCAATTTATTGAGGTAATCTGAAGATATTTCTCCCCATGTTCCCTGAAGCACCTCCCACAAGTTGGATTGGTTTGATCGGCACTTCTTACATACCATATGGTCCAGCTGCTCCCACAACAGCTCAATAGGGTTGAAATTCGGTGACTGTGCTGGACACGCCATTATAGACAGAATAGCAGCTGACTGCTTCTTCCCTAAATAGTTATTGTATAGTTTGGAGCTGTGCTTTGGGTCATTGTCCTGTGGTAGGAGGAAACTGGCTCCAATTAAGCGCCATCCACGGGGTATGGCATGGCGCTGCAAAATTTAGTGATAGCCTTCTTTCTTCAAGATTCCTTTAACCCTGTACAAATTTCCCACTTTACCACCAGCAAAGCACCCACAAACCATCACATTGCCTCCACCATGCTTCACAGATGGCGTCAGTCACTCCTCCCGCATATTTTAATGTTTTCTCCTTCACATGAATGCTCTTCTTTGTGATCCGAACACCTCAAACTTTATTTGGTCTGTCCATAACACTTTTTTCCAATCTTCCTCTGTCCGGTGTCTGTGTTCTTTTGTCCATCTTAATCTTTTATTTTTATTGACCAGTCTGAGATATGTCTTTTTCTTTGCAACTCTGCCTAGAAGGCCAGCATCCCGGAGTCACCTCCTCACTGTTGACGTTGAGACTGGTGTTTTGCGGGTACTATTTAATGAAGCTGCCAGTTGAGGACTTGTGAGGCATCAGTTTCTCAAACTAAACACTAATATACTTGTCCTCTTGCTCAGTTGTGCACCGGGGCCTCCCACTCCTCTTGCTATTCTGGTTAGAGCCAGTTTGCGCTGTTCTGTGAAGGGAGTAGTACACAGTGTTGTATGAGATCTTCAGTTTCTTGGCAATTTCTCACATGGAACAGCCTTTATTTCTCAGAACATGAAGAAGGTCTTTGTTTCTGGCCATTTTGAGCCTGTATTCAAACCCAAATGCTGATGCTCCAGATACTCAACTAGTCTAAAGAAGACCAATTGTATTGCTTCTTTAACCAGGACAACAGTTTTCAGCTGTGCTAACATAATTGCAAACAGGTTTTCTAATGATCAATTATCCTTCTAAAATTATAAACTTGGATTAGCTAACACAACATGTCATTGGAACACAGGAGTGATGGTTACTGATAATTGGCCTCTGTACGCCTATGTAGATATTCCATTAAAAAAATCTGACATTTCCAGCAACAAGTAATTTACAACATTAACAATGTCTACACTGTATTTCTGATACATTTGATGTTATTTTAATGAACAAAAAATGTTTTTGAAAGAAAGCACAAGGACACTTGTAAGTGACCCCAAACTTAGTGTACCCTTGATAGCTTGCTAGCTAGGTAGCTCCCATACCAATTTCAAGTCTTTCTAAACTAATATCTGACTAACTCGGAAATAGTTTCAGTAGGAAAGTTACTTGGCTAGCGCATCATGCTTTGTGACATTATGTTAGCTAGCTATCCCCAGTTAGATAATGTGTTTTCACTTATTGTATCTGCATGCTTATTGAGCTCTCCCTTTGGCACTCATTCGTTTGTGACGTGAGCTGGCTGCTGATTCTAAATAGTATAATCTAATCTGTTCAAAACAGTGGCAGCATGTGCAGCAGTGAGCATTCGGTTTTTGACATGCAAAAGTGAAAGATGTATTTCTGCAGTTGTTCAAATGAACAGATCGCTTTATATAAAGAAACTATAGATAAGTTAGAAAACTTGCCAAAATATTTCTGTCATGCTGCTTTGTTGACAACTCCAACCAACCAATCAACGGCTGCCACTGGACAGCAGTTTAAAAAAGGGATGTAGGCCACAGGAGTGTTTGAAATAGACATGATTGTGTGGAGGGAGAAGAGTGGCCGTGTACGAATACCCGTACATGCGTTCTAAATAGTTGGCATTTTGGGTATGCATAAACAGAATGTTTTTTTGGTATGTGAAATATAGAAAATGCGTATGCTTTTGTGGCTTATGCAAAAACAGAATGTTTTATAGTATGTGAAATTTCTCAAATGTTGTATGCTTTAAATGTCAGGACGTCATAATCTTTTCATCTTTTCATGTAGTTGAATTCGCTGCACACTATTGAGGAAGAGGGTAGTCTTTTCAGATCCACATGATAATGAGATGGGGACGCTGTACCAAAATGAATGAATGGCGGGAAACAACGTAATTGCGCATTAGAGGACGCATTCTCCATATGGGTGAGTCTAGTATGCTGATATTTGTTGTTTAGTACATACATTTTTACTAAACAGTATGTTCTAAATAGTGTGTAGTAT
This sequence comes from Oncorhynchus masou masou, assembly GCF_036934945.1. Classification (NCBI taxonomy): domain Eukaryota; kingdom Metazoa; phylum Chordata; class Actinopteri; order Salmoniformes; family Salmonidae; genus Oncorhynchus; species Oncorhynchus masou. The sequence goes on from NC_088221.1 coordinate 27,821,381, forward strand.
GATTAGTATACTGAATGCAGTTTTAGTAAACAGTAGGAAAGACAGGTTTCGGAACACGGCCAATGTGACTGGATTATGTGAGTCAGGCTTTTCAGGAAGAGCTGTGAGGGATGGATGAGAGGTTAGACACAATAAACTCCATCAGTATGTATGTGTGTGTGTGTGTGTGTGTGTGTGTGTGTGTGTGTGTGTGTGTGTGTGTGTGTGTGTGTGTGTGTGTGTGTGTGTGTGTGTGTGTGTGTGTGTGTGTGTGTGTGTGTGTGTGTGTGTGTGTGTGTGTGTGTGTGTGTGCGGAGCACATTTCTCAGAAAATCTGCTGAGAGTGCAATCTAGACATCTAAGAGGTTTGTACAGTAATGACATTGCTAAACCTCCTCCATTGCTTCACCATCATCATCATCATTTCCCTGAAAATGACTCATGGTTTTCTTTCTCAAGTAATGTGGTTGCACGCTCCATGGTGGCAGTCGAAACAATAACGTGTGTGATTCACACTTCAACAGTGTTTAGATGTAGAAAAACTCAAGCCCCTGCCATGTCCCGAACAACCGGATGTTCCAGTTTTCAGGGGCCTGTGACTTGACTTCCGCTTTTGGGCATTAACAAGGCGACACTCCATCCTCCTCCACATTTACTGAATTGGTTGAAGAGTGCAGAAGAGAACCTCCCAACTGTTTTTTTATATTCTCGTCAAGACTGCTACGTTAGGTTAGAAAATCCCTAATTTCTGTTAACCCAGAACTAAAGTCTTGTGTAATTGGTCAGATGCTCGATTAAGTTCTGGGTCCATACATGTTAATAACCTCTTTTGGCTAGGGGGCAGTATTTTGACGTCTGGATGAAAAGCGTGCCCAAAGTAAACTGCCTGTTACCCAGGCCCAGAAGCTAGGATATGCATATAAATCGGTAGATTTGGATAGAAAAAACTCTAAAGTTTCTAAAACTGTTAAAATAATGTCTGTGAGTATAACAGAACTCATATGGCAGACAAAAACCCGCTGTCAAACCATCTGGGAAAAAAACATAATTCAGCCCACCACTGTTTCCAATGGCTGTCATGTTCAATATGAAGGGAAAACCTCCCAGAATGCAGTTCCTATGGCTTCCACTAGTTGTCAACAGTCTTTAGAAAGAGTGTCAGGCTTGTTTTTGGAAAAATTAGCTAGAATTTGTAGTTTTTCTAAGTGGCTCCCATTTTGGCTGTAGTGTTTTCATGCGCGTGGATGAGAGCGCGTTCTTTGTGTTTTATCTCCGGTAAAGACAATAATGATTCTTCGTCTTAAATTTTATTGTTTATTTACATATTAGGGTACCTAAGGTTTGATTATAAACGTTGTTTGATTTGTTTGGAGAAGTTTATTGGTAACGTTCGGGATTCATCTTGTATGCATTTTGAAGGAGGGAAACCGATGGATTATTGAATGAAGTGCGCCAGCTAAACTGAGTTTTGGGAGATATAAAGAAGGACTTTATCGAACAAAAGGACCATTTGTGATGTAGCTGGGACCTTTTGGAGTGCCAACAGAAGAAGATCTTCAGAGGTAAGGCATTTATTTTATTCTTATTTCTGCCTGGTTGAAAATTTTTTTTAATGCTTTTGTGTGTGGGCACTGTCCTCAGATAATCGCATGGTGTGCTTTCGCCGTACAGCCGTTTTGAAATCTGACACAGCGGCTGGATTAACAAGAAGTGAAGCTTTTTTCTGATGTATGACAGTTGTATTTTCATGAATGTTAAATATGACCATTTCTGTAATTTGAATTTCACGCTCTGCAATGTCACCGGATGTTGTTGAGGTGGGTCGCTAGTGGAACGCCTGCCCCAGAAAGGTTTTATGAGGAGAGAGAAAATGAGGATCGGAACTGGAACAAAGAGCTCCATCCCCTCTTTTTGCAAGTTGTGGGCAAGACTATGGGCCAAATGTCCCCTCCCCTTCCAATATTCAAAAGATGCTAACACACCTGCGAAATCATGATTTGTCCAAAGCACCGGAACTAATGCTACTCGTTAGCTCACACATCCAGTTGTATCATGACATGTATATAGTATGTTTACATAGTGTGTCCACGAGAGATAAGAAAACCCCCAATTACTGAAGTTTGCCAGATGTTATTTACATTTTTTTTTTTTTTTATAATTAATTATTCTTTATTTGATTGTACATTGACTGTGTTGCGTTTGTTTGTTACAGTTAGCGCTGTAATCAATTTGTCTGTCAGTAGGGTCAAAGATTAGTAATGCTCTTGATGGATGGATCAAAAGGTTTGGTTTCAGAAAAGGAGCTTCTGCTTACAAAGAGTAACCTGCTACAGATTCTGGGAAGACTTAGGTGGTGGTGATATCCCTTGTTTATCAGTTAAGAAAATATAGAGTGGGAATTTGAGATGGATTCACTCAGAGCACCTTGGAATGTGAATACAATACTTTCTTTGCGTTTAGAATGTGTGAGTGTGTTGCCTTTGGTGCTGCAGATTAATTTTATGGGGGTGTGAGCAGAAGAGACTGTAGCACCTAAAAGCCTACACAGATCTATTTGGGTTCTGATGGGCATGAGTGGGTCTCTTATATACAGTACCATTCAAAAGTTTGGACACACCTACTCATTCAAGGATTTTTCTTTTTTTTACTATTTTCTACATTGTAGAATAATAGTAAATACATCAAAACTATGAAATTACACATATGGAATCATGTAGTAACCAAAAAAAAGTGTTAAACAAATCAAAATATAGTTTAGAATTTAGATTCTTCAAAGTACCCTCCCTTTGTCTTGATGACAGCTTTGCACACTCTTAGCATTCTCTCAACCAGCTTCATCTGGAGTGCTTTTCCAACAGTCTTGAAGGAGTTCCCACATATGCTGAGCACTTGTTGGCTGCTTTTCCTTCACTCTGCGGTCCAACTGATCCCAATACAACTCAATTGGGTTGAGGTTGGGTTAATTTGGTTAAGAGAGATTATCCATTCACCTACTCTGCGTCTCACAAAGGCACGGCAGTTTGGACTCATCAGTCCAAATTACAGATTTCCACTGGTCTAATGTCCATTACTCGTGTTTCTTGGCCCAAGCAAGTCTCTTCTTATTATTGGTGTCCTTCAGTAGTGGTTCTTTGGAGCAATTCAACCATGAAGGCCTGATTCACGTAGTCTCCTCTGATTAATTGATATTGAGATGCGTCGGTTACTTGAACTCTGTGAAGCATTTATTTGGGCTGCAATGTCTGAGGCTGGTAACTCGAATGAAATTATCCTCTGCAGCAGAGGTAACTCTGGGTCTTCCTTTCCTGTGGCGGTCCTCATGAGAGCTAGTTTCATTATAGAGCTTGATGGTTTTTGCGACTGCACTTGAAGAAACTTTCAGTTCTTGAAATTTTCCTGATTACCTTAAGACATGAAGTTCAGTCAATGATGGACTGTCATTTATCTTTGCTTATTTGAGCTGTCCTTGCCATAATATGGACTCGGTCTTTTACCAAATATGGCTATCTTCTGTATACCAACATACCTTGTCACAACACAACTGATTGGCTCAAACGCATTAAGAAGGAAAGATATTCCACAAATTAACTTTTAACAAGGCACACCTGTTAATTGAAATGCATTCCAGGTGACTACCTCATGAAGCTGGTTGTGAGAATGCCAAGAGTGTGCAACGCTATCATCAAGGCAAAGGGTGGCTTCTTTGAAGAATCTCAAATATAAAATATATTCAGACTTGTTTAACACTATTTTGGTTACTACATGATTCCATGTGTTATTTCATAGTTTTGATGTCTTCATTATTAGTCTACAATGTAGAAAATAGAAAAACCCTTGAATGAGTAGCTGTGTCCAAACTTTTGACTGGTACTGTATGTCATGTTTGAGTCAGGTAGTATTAGTTCAACTCCACAGAGTGAGTCCAACCTCTCTCTGCCTCTATGTGTGGGCTGGTGAAATCTAACAGTGGGACTCTTTGAAGATGGTCACAAGAGAGACTAATGGACAGTTATATTTATTAGTGGGACTTGTGCCAAAAACACTTACGCTAAACATCCACATTTAATGAAATCTTTTGTTGCCATAGCAGGAAAACTGGTCCTGAGGAGAAATAATGGAGCCACATAACTAACCTTCACATGCTAAAAATAGCTCTAATAATCAGGGGGAGGCCCCTAGGTTTCTCTCCATATTCTCTTTCAAAAGAGAAGCAGGGCTTCTTTCCCTCCCTCCCCTCAGTCTATCTCTGCCTCCCTCCTCAACAGATGAGACAAACTTGTGGAAAGACTATGTGCTCTCTGTTATCATGTAGTGACGATAAAGTGAAAATGCAGCCGGTAGATAGGAATTTAAGCACTGTGAAGCCTATCAGATAAAAGTAAATGACAGAAATCCATGTCACATATAGGAGACAAGAGACACATACAGTGCCTTCAGAAAGTATTCATTCTCCTCGACTTATAGAATAAATAAAAATCTCCCATCTACACACAATAACCCATAATGACATAGTGAAAACATGTTTTTAGAAATCTAGCCTGTGCTTAGGTCCATTCTACTTGTAAGATTTGTTTATTTAATTTTTTTATTTCACCTTTATTTAACCAGGTAGGCTAGTTGAGAACAAGTTCTCATTTACAACTGCGACATGGCGAAGATAAAGCATAGCAGTGTGAACAGACAACACAGAGTTACACATGGAAGATTATCCCATTACACAACAACATGAAAGCAGATCTAATTAAATGGAACAAAGTTATCTTTCTGCATGTTGTTTGTTGTCACTTATTAAGCATTCTAAGTATTTAATATGTTTGTGGTCCACTTAAAGAATAGCTGTAGATCATGAGTTATTCTATTTATTTTTTGTTTTGCCATTATTTAAAATTTTTCCATGTACATATCCTGCGATTTTAGAGTATTCTGAAACTAGGACATCCCTGTCTTATGCCCCTTTCTAAAGCAAATTCATCAGATAACATATTATTTGTGTATTTTTTCTTTAGGATATTTATATATGAAATCTATTATTTCAGCTGAAAAGTTGAAGGCTTCCAACATTTTGAATAGAAAAGGCCATTCAAGACGATAAAAAGCTGTTTCAGCATCAACAGCAGTTATTAATAAATCTACATCTAGTTTTTTTGCATATTGTATTATACTGAAAATGTTTTTGTATTTTTTTGAAAGCTTCTATTTTTAATAAACCCTGTTTGATTAGTATGTATCAAGTCTGGTAAGACTTTTTCCAAGTTATTTACACCACCTACCTCTCATAACGTTGAAGAAATGAAAAGACAGAAGAAAGAGGGAGATGAGAGAGGAGGTATAAACCAAATAAATGTCATTCTCTCTTTCTTGTGTGTGATGGATGTGAGACGAGGGTTTGCTTTCTGCCACTTCTCTCCAGAGAAAGACACGAAGGGACTGTGCTGCTGCCCTGACGACACACGATATATCTCTCACAGGTCAGGTTCTCCCTTGAGTGTACTACCTGAGGTTGCCACTGGAGGGCACCCTGGGGTTACTTCTAGTATCCAGGTGACCCTGATTGGGCTTATTAGGGTCACCTGCTAGATGACTATTTAGGTTCCTCTGTGGACTGGGTCAGTTGCTCAGGTCTCATGTTTTGTTCAGTGTTCTCATGTGCCATTGCGTTGTTGTTTTGCTATGAAGACCTTAAGTAAATATTCTGGATTTACCCTGACCTCTGCCTGCTGTGTTTCTTTGCATGTGGGTCCAAGTTCGTACTAGCACCATTGTCACAGTAGACCTGGGCCACAAAATGGACCCAGCAGAGATTTCTCCGTCGTCCGAGGGACACTCCGAGCTCCACCACTGACGGTCGGCTCTCACTCACCATGGAACAGTGATTGGTCACCATGAGGCGTGGCTGAAGAAATTGTCGGGGGATTTAGGAACTCTTGTATACACTCTGCAGATGGGACAGACGGGAGCAACTGCTGCTGCTGCACCTGTGGCGGTTTCTAACCCTCCACTTCCTACCAGCTCATCTTCTTCCCCTTCCTCTTACTATGAGGGGCATCATGGGAGGTATCCTGGGTTCCTGTTCCAATGTTCATTGGTGTTCGAGCTGCAGGCATCAACGTTTCCCACCGAGCATTCCAGAGTGGCATATGTCATCTCCTTGCTCTCCGGACGGGCTCTGGCATGTGCCACGGCTATCTGGGAGCAGCAATCAGACATTTGTTTCAATTGGCAAAGCTTCACCCAGGAGATGAGGGTTTTTGATCACCCCATCAGTGGCAGGAACGCTGCTCAAAGACTCATTGCGATTCGGCAGGGCAGCCAGAGCGTAGCTGATTGACTTTTGGACGCTCGCCGCTGAGAGAGGTTGGAATATAGAGGCACTTCACTCAGTCTTTCTTAATGGACTCAGTGAGGTTCTCAATGACAAACTGTCTTCCCAGGACAACCCTGACACTCTGGAGGAGCTTATCGTATTGGCCATCCAGATTTACAATCGGCTTCGGGAACTTGGTCATGAGGACGGAGGGGTTCCTAGTTGGTTCCAGTGTTTCCGGCCCCGCTGAGGGAGTCGATTCTTCAATTGTTCCACTGCTGTGTGCTGGGCCTGCTTGTCCTGTACCCCGGCAGGGTTCTCAATTTGGCTATGGTTCTCCTTCATATCCTTCAGAGGAGCCGATACAATTGGGAGGCAGCAGACTTTCCGCTCTAGCTCAGCTCGTATTCAGCATGTTTTCCACCTTCACGGCCTTCCTCTGGACATAGTCTCCGACCGGGGCCCCCCAGTTTGCCTCCAGATTTTTGGGGGAATTCTGTACTCTTCTGGGGTCATCAGCCAGTCTGTCCTCAGGTTATCACCCTCAGTCCAATGTTCAAACTGAGCAGGTGAACCAGGATCTGGAACAAACCTTACGGTGCTGTGTGTTCACCAACCCCGTCATTTGGAGTCAGCATCTTCCATGGGTGGAGTATGCACACAACACTCTCCAGTGTTCCTCCACTGGCCTGTCACCACCCTTGGGTTCCTTCTAGTATCCAGGTGACCCTGATTGGGCTTATTGGGATCACCTGCTGGATGCCTATTTAGGTTCCTCTGTGGACTGGGTCAGTTGCTCGTACAAGCACGAGTTCGTACTAGCACAATTGTCACAATATCTGTACATTTTAAATCTGCCTGTCAGCAGAAGAACTGACCATAGGATTTATCTGCTTTGTCAATCAGATGACTAAGAAGAAAAGGGAAAACCAACAAATATTTAAACCATGGCACAGCACAGGGATTATTTGTCAAATCGAGACACTGTGTTATGTTAGCTTTCAGAGATTGAATTGACATCATGACACAAAGCACCCCGATACAAAGCAACTTGCTTTTACATGCTTTGAAAGCAAATATTAATTACATCAAAGTAATTAGTCATATAGCATCTCAGCAAGCAACTGTCCATGTAAACATAAAACTGTCAGCAATATGGTTCTAATTACTTAATCATTGAACCGTTGAAGGAATTATAGACCACCTAATGTTGTTCTATTCTCTTTGGTTGGCTTCAGACTCTGAAACCAGATTTCCCTCTCTCCCACAAAATGTTGCTGTGTTCAATAAAAATGTCTCTATTTTCTCCTTCCCGCTGTCCTGTCTGTCCTCCATCTGCCACATCCCAGAATGGAACAGTATAACTGGATGAACCAGATGCTCCAGTGCTTGAAGGAAAACTTTATTCTCTGCTCTCTCTCTGAATTCTGCAAAAGTGCACATGAAAGTCAGTTATGTTTTATTTTTAAGAATTTGACACTGAATGAACCGCCTTCTAGGCTGGCAAGGGAAGTTTCACACAGCGGGAGGTTTAATGCTTAAAACAGAATTAGTATTATTTTTACTACCGTATTCCCCAGCCAGGAGTCCCAGTTGCAGAAGCCACCGTGGCCCAACCAACCTAATGACCTAATTGCTTCATGGATGGCTTGGGAGGTGGAGCAACCCAGAGAGCCCAACTCAAACCAGCTAATGTATTTGGCCATCTTGAAGCAGCTTGGCTCACAACATTCCAACTACGATGTGGAAACAATCCCACCGACATCGGCCCCAGAGTAATATTTCCAGAGCAACAGATATAGAAGACAACTGTGTGAGTTATTGAAACCAAACCACAGTTAGAAACATCATACCCCTCTTCCTCATTCTTTAGTGTCTAATTGTTCCATCTGACCTCTAGATCATGTTGCAAAGAAAGAATGAATGATCTAAAATTGACAAGATCAGGGATGAGCATCTGGCAGCTCGCAACAGTAAATTGAGACCCCAACTCTGGGTCTCAACTTAGTGTTGCGAGTTAGAATAGTAGAATTCACCAGGTGCAATTTCAAAATTTGGTGGTGCATCATCAGTTTTTCTGTCGTTATGTCAGTCACTGATAGTCAATTAGCCCATGTCAGCAAAACATTTTTAGATTGCTAAGTTAGTTTAGTGGCCAGCTATCTAAACTTATCATGGTCGAATTACCAGCCGAGGGGCCACCATTGATTTTGATAGTCAGTCTCACTCAGACATCATATTAAACATGTAAACATTTCGCTCCATCCTATGGCAAAATGTGTAGAATTGCAAGGCATTAGCTGTAAAACAGCTAATTTTCCTCTCCACCTGTCACGCCTTGGTCTTAGTATTTTGTGTTTTCGTTAATTAGTTGGTCAGGCCAGGGTGTGACATGGGTTTATGTTGTTGTATTTCGTAGTGTTTTTTTTTTTAGTTATTGGGATTGCGGCTGAGTAGGGGTGTTGCATAGGTTTGGCTGCCTGAGGCGGTTCTCAATCAGAGTCAGGTGATTCTCGTTGTCTCTGATTGGGAACCGTATTTAGGTAGCCTGGGTTTCACTTTGTATTTCGTGCGTGATTGTTCCTGTCTCTGTGTTAGTGTTCACCAGACAGGCTGTATAGGTTTTTTCACGTTCCGTTTGTTGTTTTTTGTATTTATAAGTTATTTCAAGTACCGCGATTCATTCATTAAAAACATGAGTAACCAACACGCTGCATTTCGGTCCGACTCTCTTTCGACAAATGAAGAATGCCGTTACACCACCCCATGACAAAATTTGTAGAATTGCATGAAATTTGTTATAAAATTGCAGAATCTTCTCTCTGCCCCATGGCAAAATGTGTAGAATTGCAGCAAACTTGCTTTAAAATGGCAAAATTTGTAGAACTGCACAAAAAGTACTCTAATTTATTCTCATCTCCGCTGTCAAGAGGGCGGCCACAAAAATTTGAGATGGGGGGTGGATGTGGGTACTCAGACCCGCAAGCAACTGCGGCCCCTCATGATAAGTTCAATTTTTTTGTGGCCCCCACCCCAATTAAAGTTGCCCATCACTGGACTGGATAGTATTTCTCCATTTCTCCAGTGGCCTGTGTCACAACAGGTACTCATGTTGACTCGTGTTGTCTTCAGGACATCTGTGAGGGCAGTTGAACAGCAGAGGGAGGTCCTCTCCACACCCCCCCACACCCGTCCATTATCTCCCACTCCAGCCTCGTGCCCCTCTCTCTGCTCTCCATCCTCAGAGTCCTCAAAGTTGTTGTCCAAAAGTTGTCAGAGCCCATTTCATCATTAACTCTATTATCCCTCCATAGTTCCCATACCTCCATCGTTCACCACCTCCTTAAACTGAAAACACAGGGTCATTGAGACATCTAAACCACATACCCCCCTCTGAGTGGTACAGTGTAAAGGCTTCCGCATGCCCTGTTTCGGCTGGCGCCTGACTAAAATCGGCTAGGTGAATGGAATGAGTGTTCTCGCATAATTCCCTTAAAACAGGGGTTCCCAGATTTTTTTCCACTCGGGGCCCCCCTTCCGGCATTGGGGAGCATCCTGCTCCCCCCCCTGCATGCACGCGCCACACAAACCTTTCACACCCCTTTTGTTGGTGGAGAGAATTTTGCAGGTTTAAAGCTTATTTTCTGCAATTCTAAACACTTTGTCATGGGTGCAAAGAATATTTTTCAGTTTAAAGCACATTTTCTTGCAATTCTATACATTTTTCAATGTCTAATGTGTATTCATGTGATATTTGAGTGACAACAAAAAATACAACAATATCTATGTGCTAAAAAACCTAAATAAAAAAAAGTTTGCTGACATGGGCTACTTGATCTGGACATTTCTGACAATTTATACATCGCTCGCTAAGGTATGCAATGACTAACATGACAAGAGGAACTGATAATGCACTACCCAATTTAGAAATTGCACCTTGTGCATTCTACTATTTCAACTTTCAAGAGCACATTTAAAGCCGGACTGTGTTCCTTAAAAAATAAGGGGCAAATTTGGGCAGTCTTGATACAACAATTTGAACAGAAATACAATAGTTCATTGGATCAGTATAACATTTTGCACATACACTTTTGTCATCTAGTGGCCAAAATCTAAATTGCACCTGGGCTGGAATAATACATTATGGCCTTTCTCTTACATTTGAAAGATGATGGTACAGAAAAAAAATGTTTTGTATTATCTTTTACCAGATCTAATGTGTTATATTCTATTAAATTAATTTCACATTCCTACAAGCTTCAAAGTGTTTCCTTTCAATTGGTATCAAGAATATGCATATCCTTGCTTCAGGTCCTGAGCTACAGGCAGTTAGATTTGGGTAAGTCATTTTAGGTGAAAATGTAAAAAAAAAGGGCGGATCTTTATTAACAGCAAAAAGTAGCAAATCTGATGTTGAAGAGAGATAATAAAACATGTCTAGTGAGATATAATGTAAATCCACAGTGAGATACAAAATGACCATACATGGGAAATATTTGTTACAGTATTAGTGTTAGCCACCTGTTGATTAGGCAACAATTGGACCCCCCCCATACACTCTACTTGTTGTGTGTGTGAGTGTTTGTTTATCTACACACATTAGGCTGTGTGTGTGTGTGTGTGTGTGTGTGTGTGTGTGTGTGTGTGTGTGTGTGTGTGTGTGTGTGTGTGTGTGTGTGTGTGTGTGTGTGTGTGTGTGTGTAAGATAGAGAGACAATGCACATGCATTAACACAGGCAATCCACACTTACATTTACTTTATAGTAAATGTTTACTGGAACGTAAAACGTATGGAAGACCTATAGCACGTTCCTGTTTTATGCCCCCCAACACTCCTGATCAGTGTTATACTGTTAGTACTCACATGGTGTCAATATATAGCTAATCCATTCCAAACCAAAATGTCTCCAGCATGGTTGACATTATAGGTCTCTGGTGTTTCATTACCAGCATTCCCCCTGGTTCTACTCTCTCTCTCACACACACACACACACACACACACACACACACACACACACACACACACACACACACACACACACACACACCTAACCGTCTGCTACCAAGCTCAATTGAAGGCGGCTGACGCTTTACTGTAACCCTGTAAACTACCATCAGAGAGACCGCCATAGTCATGGGGCTCTGGGTAAATGTCTGCACCGGCACCAAATCGGTCACATACTGTACATATAGTCATATACACTCAGCGGACAGTGTATTAGGTACACCCATCTAGTGTCATGTCGGACACCTCTTTGCCTCCAGAACAGACTGAATTCTTCTGGGAATTGATTCTACAAGGTGTAGTGGTATTCAAGGGTTGCTCAACTGGTATCAAATGGGGATAACTAGTCTGTTGTACAACTGAATGCCTTCAACTGAAATGTGTCTTCCGCATTTAACCCAACCCCTCTGAATCAGAGAGGTTTGGGGGGCTTCCTTAAATCGACATCCACGTCTTCGGTGCCCAGGGAACAGTGGATTAACAGCCTGGATAAGGGGCAGAATGACAGATTTTTACCTTGTCAGCTCAAAGATTCAATCCAGCCTTCTTCGGTTACTGGCCCATCGCTTTAACCACTAGGCTACCTGCTACCCCATCAAGGGACCTAACATGTGCCAGGAAAATATTCCCCACACCATTACAACACCGCCACCAGCCTGTACCATTGACACTAGGCAGGATGTTGTTTACGCCAAATCCTGACTCTGCCACTACCATGACGCAACTGGAACCGGGATTCGTCAGACCAGGCAAAGTATTTCCACTCAATTTTCCTATGTTGGTGAGGCATGCCCCTGGAGCAACTTCCTCTTGTTTTTAGCTGATAGGAGTGGAACCCGGTGTGGTCGTCTGCTGCAATAGCCCATCCGTGACAAGGACCGAAGAGTTGTGCGTTCCGTTTTGCCGTTCTGCACACCACTGTTGTACTGCACCGTTATTTGCCTGTTTGTGCCCTGCCTGTTAGCTTGCACGATTCTTGCCAGTCTCTTTCGACCTCTCTCATCAATTAGTTGTTACACCATTCTCAGTAAATGTCAGACACTGTCGTGCATGAAAAGCCCAGGAGGCCGGCCATTTCTGAGATATTGGAACAGGCGCGCCTGACACCGACGATCATATCACGCTCAAAGTCACTTAGGTCACTCCTTTTGTCCATTCTAGCGTTCAATCGAACAGTAACTGAATGCCTTAATACCCGTTTGCCTGCTCTATATAACAAGCCATGGCCACGTGACTCAGTATCTGTAGGAGCAAACCATTTGTGAACATGGTGGTTTTCCTAATAAACTGGCCACTGAGTGTACATCGCAAGGTCACAGATTGTCACAGGGAACACTAAACCACATATTACTGTGTATGGCAAAGATACTGTATATGCCAAATATTAATTAAGGCTGACATGATGTTATGGATATCATGTCTAGAGGTAGAAGATAGCCAAAGCCATCTATCTGAAATGAACAAAGTACTTCACATGATAACTATGTTAACCCAAAAGAAACACTACAAATTCCACAGCTAGTGAGCCAGACTGGATCAACAGGTTTCTTATTCACGGCACGCGTCATCTAAAAACACATGCCTGAGCCCACATTTTCAAGGCCCCTGCCACCATTGCTGAATTATACCCCATTACGAAGCATGAACAAGTTTGTCCAGAGGGTAGAAAATAACAATTAGGTAAGGTAAGTTAACGTAGTCTGGTTTTTGACTCACTTTAACCTGGTAGAACTCTACACAGCTCCTAGACCTGTCCCTCTTAGGATCTTCAGGATTGCCGTCTCCCAGTAATAGCTCCATGTCTAACTTTTTCTGTCCCAGTGGCATCGTCGCTGGGTGTATGTCTGAGTTTCTGTGTGTAGTTGAGATTCATAAGTCAAGTTAGACAAACTTGCTGTATTTCTCTTCTTTTTCTCTTTTTCACCTCTCTCCTTCCCTCTCGGTCTCAGACGTGCCCTACCTACACATTCACATCAACAAGTGTCTGGGTGTGTGCTGCCTCAGGTCCTGGTAGCAAACAGGTAGTGAGAGGATATCTGAAGCTGAGCGGTATTACTCAGTCTTTCATTTGTAGATGGAGAAAGCCTGGCTAATCTAATCACTTCTCCGCTCTTTGGCTGGCCTAGCTTTCTCCTGGCTGCTCCATGCATGTTGTCCCATCCAGAGTAGCCCCAGTGTGGATGGGTGAGTCAGGCATTGTGCTCCTCTGTACAGGCTAGCTCTGTCCATCCCTCTCAGCTCAGCATTCTGTCAGGTGGAAGATCTGCTCACACACACAGGCCACGGGGAGGGGATAGGGGAGAGGCTCAGGGAGTAGGGGGTGGGGTTTGGGGCATCCTCCATACAGATTTTAAAAAGGAGGGAAGCAGGGAGTAAATCTTCACTAATCCCCAACACCCCCTCCCTTCGCCGCCTCCGCCCTTCATTGCCCTGTCGCCCTCCCCAATGTGGTCAGCAGAGTTGTGGGGTGATGATTGTGCATGTGAGAGGGGGGGGGGCAGTGTGTGTCATTGCTTTGCAACCTACACACGCACAGCATACACAGCATACACACACAAATAGACGAGCTTTGTCATTGCAGATATCTGTTTTGAATGCTGTCACTTAACATATTACTCTGTCTCCAAATTCCACGTTACTCTTCTCCACCTCTGTGTGAATTCTCATTGAACTCCTCTATAGCCAGTCAGCTCTTCAATCGCTCTTCTTCCCTCTCTGTGTCCTCTATTGCCTTATCTCAACCTCTCCTCCCGTTTATGCTTGTAGATGAGAGAGGACAGAGAGAGGAGAGGGAGTGGAGACAGTGGATCACTTAAGCCTCTTTGTGATGTCCAGACTAAACACTGCAGTCAGACAGTTCAGTGCTGCGGCAACCTAGACAGACTGACGGCTAAAGGCTGAGGTCAGAATAACAAACAGTGTAGACTGAGTGTGTCAGTGTCACTCAGGGCTGCTCCCTGTCCATGGGCTCCTTCACACCAAGCACTGATTCAATGCCAATTCAAATTCAAACTGTCTATGTTGACATGAAAATAAATGTCATTGATTTGTCCCAAGAACCACAAAACTCATGATAGTAAAGACAAGCAGTGCTTGTCTTCTGGTTTGGCACTGCCCACTCTCATGCAAGTCACACTTGTTGGGCTGAGAGTATGCGCTTTGTATCTGTCTGTCAGGTAGTGTGTGTACTGTACAGAGTATACCATACATTAGGAACAACTTCCTCATATTGAGTTGCACCACCCCCTTTAACCCTCAGAACAGCCTCAATTCGTTGGAGCATGGACTCTACAAGGTGTCGAAAGCGTTCCGCAGGGATGCTGGCCCATGTTGACTACAATGCTTCCCACAGTTGTGTCAAGTTAGCTGGATGTCCTTTGGGTGGTGGACCATTCTTGACACACACAGAAAACTGTTGAGCGTGAAAAAACCCAGCAGCATTGCAATTCTTGACACAAACTGGTGTGCCTGGCACCTACTACCATACCCCGTTCAAAGGCAACTTAAAAATGGTGTCTTGCCCATTCACCCTCTGAATATACACACACATAGACAATGTCTCAAGTCTTAAAAATCCTTCTTTAACCTGTCTCCTCCCCTTCATCTACATTGAAGTAGATTTAACAAGTGCAATCAATAAGGGATCATAGCTTTCACCTGGATTCACCTGGTCAGTCTATGTAGTGGAAAGGGCAGGTGTTCTTAATGGTTTGTATAACTCAGTGTGTTTGTGTGTATGCGTCTGTCTCCAGGTACTGTATATGTGTGTGTGTTTACATACATGTACTATACAATACAGAACGTTGCAATGTCTTACAGAACATGCGCCAGGTCGGACAGCCAGTCTGTTGGCACAAAAAACAGGGTAATAAAAGACGTCCTGTGTCTGAAAACCTGTCTGTCAGCAGAGAGGATTAGGGGATTCCACCCCTTCCTGCCTACCACCAACACAATGTCAGACTGGCAGCCATGGTTAAGGAGGTTTGGTGTGGAAACCAAAACACACTGAGAAAGATATAGGAAACCATCCCTGTAGAGCGCAGTCAACAATTTGCTCTCCCTTATCTCTCCCTGCTTAACCTGTCTTTCTTCACCCTCTATACCTCCATCCTTACCCCTTCTTCTCTCTCTCGCCTTTGCTCTGCACCCTAAAATTAACATATGGTTATTGTCCAAATCAAATCAAAATCAAATCACATTTATTTATATAACCCTTTGTACATCAGCTGATATCTCAAAGTGCTGTACAGAAACCCAGCCTAAAACCCCAAACAGCAACCAATGCAGGTGTAGAAGCACGGTGGCTAGGAAAAACTCCCTAGAAAGGCCAAAACCTAGGAAGAAACCTAGAGAGGAACCAGGCTATGTGGGGTGGCCAGTCCTCTTCTCGCTGTGCCGGGTGGAGATTATAACAGAACATGGCCAAGATGTTCAAATGTTCATAAATGACCAGCATGGTCAAATAATAATACGGCAGAACAGTTGAAACTGGAGCAGCAGCACGGCCAGGTGGACTGGGGACAGCAAGGAGTCATCATGTCAGGTAGTCCTGAGGCCCAATGTCCATAATTGTCAGTTACACTGTTACACGATAATTGTTGCAGACCTCGGCAGGAGTTAGGAAATGTGTGTCAGGGTTCAACCTCATTTGGATTTTATGGCTAACATGCTGACTAGACCGCACGTGTACCATTGTGCGCATGTTGATTTTGTCCACCCACACCAGACGCAATCAGGACACGCAGGTTGAAATATTAAAACAAACTCTTAACCAACTATATTAATTTGGGGACAGGTCGAAAAGCATTCAACATGTATGGTAATTTAGCTAGCTAGCTTGCTGTTGCTATCTAATTTGTCCTGGGATATAAACATTGGGTCGTTATTTTACCTGAAATGCACAAGGTCCTCTCCTCTACTCCAACAATTAATCCACAGATAAAAAGGTAAACCAAGTTAGTTTCTAGGAATCTCTCCTCCTTCAGGCTTCTTCTTCGGACTTTATATGGCGGTCGGCAACCAACTTTAAGGTACAGTACCACCACCAACTGGACTGGAGTGTGGACCTCAGTTCATCTTTCAATCACCCACATGGGTATACGCTCCTAAAAACCAATGAGGAAGAGGCGTGACTTACAGCGTGTCAAGCGTCACAAATAGAACTAAGTTATATTTTAGCACCTGGCTACGCAGACGCTCATTGACGCGCGTGAGCAGTGTGGGTGTCAATGATTGAATAACATGTACATATGTGTACATTTATTTTGGTGTGGTCAACATGTAAGAAGGTTTCGGCTGAGGGAAAGAGCTGCATGCCACACTTTATGCAAGCTTGAGTGTCAGATATGCTGACAAAGAGGCTGGCTCAAGATATACTGTAATTCTGTCACATAATAGAGCTATTTATGATAGCAGGCTTTTGTTAGTGTGTTGTCATGATGCAAACATACGCACTGACATGACTATGTAATTATACGGTAATGAAGCCAAGGTTTCTAACCCTAGAGCCAAGGTCCCCCTGAGAACACTACACAATGAACATGGAGGGAAAGTTTGCCAAGACCACCTGAGTATCTGAATATTATTCACAGTTCATAAAGTTTCTCAATACATACATTTAAAATCACTGAAAGTACACTAGTCAAAAATAACCGAACACTTGGTCTTAACCTGTCAGTCTTTGCAGGAGTTAACCTCTTCTCTGAGAGAGATGTTGCAAGAGAAAAGGTCTCTCTGGGAAAGACGGACATATTTTGATAAAACGTGAGACTACTTAGTTCTATGTATACTTTGTTGATTAAGTACCGTTAGTGTTAGAAAACTTAGCACAACATGCATACGTTTATGTTCTCCAATTTCAATAGTTAATGAAAGCAATGAGTGTGTATATGTAAGAATTGAACTCCTATCAGCACGCTAAGAGGCAATGTATTTGTTTATGTAGTACATTTATGTAGTTTATGTAGTCATTTATCATGATGGGGATTTTCTCTACCTTAAGTTAGGACAGAGTTTCACCAAATGCATGGAATTATGTTAAATAAAATATCCTTACACGCACATACACACAAAACTCAATCTAAACAGCCTCATAATGGAGCAGCACCAGCAGCCCTTCACAACACATTTTAAAACAACAACCTTTGCTCTCGTCTTCTTTGCTAATGGGATCATGGCCCACTGAAGCTTTATTAATCCCTAGCAGTCAGCTGACAAGTCATGCTAACAATGAGTTTAAAGGGAGAAGGTAAGAATACAACCAATTAGATATCTGTTTGTCTGGGCCAAACAGGGCCCACAGTCACCCCATCACAACACTATGTTTTTACTTAAAACTATTCAAATAATTTTCCCGCAGGAGAGCTAGACCAGTGACACGGTGATTGTTTGATTAGCACATAATGAGAGGAGCAGGCAGGGCTACAAGGGGTTAATGAGTCTCTGGCTGCTGTTGAAACCTATGGATATGAACTAGCAGCTTGCTAACAGAGAGGAGAGTGGAGTATTACTTCATTAATCCCAACTTGGGAAATTGTTTTATCACAGCATGCATAATAGCAAGCTAAGCTGCTAGCCAGGCTAACATCTATTGTTTCTTGCTTCATCTCTCACTCAGAAACTCAAACTTAAAATTCCTCCCCTATGTCTGTCAGTCTTTGTGCATCTGTGTATGTACGCCATTGTAATTGCATCTGTGTATGTACGCCATTGTAACTTGTAATTATTGCCAATGACTTGTTCTCGGGGACAAACATTTATTGAATATCATCTTTCACTCTATAAGCTCAGGGTTTAAGGGGGCTGTGTTGGCTTTCTGCCATAACTGTCTGAAGCTATAAAGCTCTCCTCTCACTCCTTATGTCTGCCACTCTCCCCTCTCACCCTCTCCATCTCCCTTCGTCTACCTCTCACCCTATCCATCTCTCTAACTTGTTTATGTCCATCTGTAGGATGAACTCTTCACTCTCCCTTTGTCTCCTTCCTAAAAGTGTTTATCCATCACTGAAGTTTTATGGCCCCGCAAAATGAAAGGAAAAATCATAAATCTTTTGATATGGAACCAGCAATGACTTTTTTGTCTGCTATCCAGGCAGTAAATATAACATAACCTATGTTCTTGACATGCCAGAGTTAATCTGCTGAGGGAAAGTTTATAAAGACATGTGGTTTACATGTAAGTACCATTAGCCTGTGAGTCTCTGCTCATGGGTGTCTGGTTGTTATTATGCCCAGCCTAGGAACTGGAAGAGGGCAGGAGACAGGTAGAGTCACATAAAAGACAAAAAGGTGAGGTGAGTCACTGCCTGGACACGACAGACAAAAGGACAGGACTCATCACTCAGTCACAGGGGGATCAAGATATTATCACTGCTGTGTGTTGTGCATTACTGGGTTACACACAGGTTGGTATGGGCTTCCAGTTGAAGTAGGAAGTTTACATACACTTAGGTTGGAGTCATTTAAAAACTTGTTCTTCAACCACTCCACAAATGTCTTGTTAACAAACTATAGTTTTGGCAAGTCGGTTAGGACATCTACTTTGTGCATGACAAGTCATTTTTCCAACAATTGTTTACAGACAGATTATTTTACTGTATCACATTTCAAGTGGGTCAGAACATACACTAAGTTGACTGTGCCTTTAAACAGCTTGGAAAATTAAAAAAATTGTGTCTTGGCTTAGAAGCTTCTGATAGGCTAATTGACATAATTTGAGTCATTTGGAGGTGTACCTGTGGATGTATTTCAAAGCCTACCTTCAAACTCAGTGCCTCTTTACTTGACGTCATGGGAAAATTAAAAGAAATCAGCCAAGGTCTCAGAAAAAAATTGTAGACCTCCACAAGTCTGGTTCATCCTTGAGAGCAATTTCCAAACACCTGAAAGTACCACGTTTATCTGTACAAACAATAGTACGCAAGTATAAACACCATGGGACCATGCAGCCGTCATACCACTCAAGAAGGAGATTCTGTCGTTCTGTCTCTTAGAGATGAACGTACTTTGGTGCGAAAAGTATAAATCAATCCCAGAACAACAGCAGAGGACCATTTGAAGATGCTGAAGGAAACAGGTACAAAAGTATCTATATCCACAGTAAAACGAGTCCTATATCGACATAACCTGAAGGCAACTCAGCAAGGAAAAAGCCACTGCTCCAAAACTGCCATAAAAAAGCCAGACTATGGTTTGCAACTGCACATGGGGACAAAGATCGTAATTTTGGAGAAATGTCCTCTGGTCTGATGATACGAAAATAGAACTGTTTGGCCATAATGACCATCATTATGTTTGGAGGAAAAAGGGGGAGGCTTGCAAGCCGAAGAACACCCTCCCAACCGTGAAGCACGGGAGTGGCAGCATCATGTTGTGGGGGTGCTTTGCTGCAGGAGGGACTGGTGCACTTCACAAAATAGATGTCTTCATGAGGCAGGTAAATTATGTGGATATATTGAAGCAACATCTCAAGACATCAGTCAGGAAGTTAAAGCTTGGTCGCAAATGGGTCTTCTAAATAGACAATGACCCCAAGCATACTTCCAAAGTTGTGGCAAAATGGCTTAAGGACAACAAAGTCAAGGTATTGGAGTGGCCATCATAAATCCCTGACCTCAATCCTAGAGATAATTTGTGGGCAGAACTGAAAAAGCGTGTGAGAGCATGGAGGCATACAAACCTGACTCGGTTACACCAGCTCTGTCATGAAGAATGGGCCAAAATTCACCCAACTTATTGTGGGAAGCTTGTGGAAGGCTACCTGAAACTTTTGACCCAAGTTCAACAATTTAAAGGCAGTGCTACCAAATACTAATTGAGTGTGTGTAAACTTCTGACCCACTGGAAATGTGATGAAAGAAATCAAAGTTGAAATAAATCATTCTCTCTACTACTATTCTGACATTTCACATTCTTAAAATAAAGTGCTGATCCTAACTGACCTAAGACATTAAATTTTACTAGGATTAAATGTCAGGAATTGTCAAAAACCGAGTTTAAACGTATTTGGCTAAGGTGTATGTAAACGTCCGACTTCAACAGTATGTGTTTGGTATGTTATTGTGTCTGGTATGTTATTGTGTCTGTCGCCCTATGCAACAATATTTTGATATGGACGTCAAAATTAAACAAATATTACAGATTATTGTCTCCCACTGTCAGAGGCTAATATTCCCTATGGTCCTACCCCACCCCCCCCCCCCACACACACACACACACACACACACACACACTTCTGACGTGCCTCAGCAAACAGTCTGACCTGTGTATCTCCTTATGGCCTCTCCACAGAGACCCCTATTTTTTTACAACATAATGGTCATTACCTGCTCTTAAGAAAATGTGTTTGGTACCTACAGCTTTATTATGTTAGAGAGGGCGGGGGGGGTGAGGGCAATATACCGAAATTACACTCAACAAAGGGCCAAGAAAGAGTCAAATTTAGGAAGAAGAGGACCACTGTTGCTAGGCATTGAAAGTATATATGCAGTGACCAAAAAGCCTTCATGTATGTACACTTCATCCATACATACACACTCCACCAGTTTATATCCCTGGCTTTCCATTGGTCAGTTGGAACAATGGGGCCGTCTATTCCCTCTGACAGGTGTCCTGACCTCTTGGGTATTCGTCATCTACAACGCTCCAGGTTAACATTCCTGAGTTGTGATTGGGTGGGGAGAAGAGGAGGAGGGAGTCAGGGGTGCAGTCATCCAGTAAGGTATGTCATCAATCAGTTGGCTATGCTATAGAACTGTAGTGGGGTTATGAAATGTTTATGTAGCTACAGGCCAGTGGTGCTATGTCTCTTTAGAATTGATTAAAGAACAAGTACACTGAACAGTTGTCTGTATACTCTAGAGAGATAGGTTGACAATACCTTATGATTTAGTGCTGTAGTCTATAGAAAGGGTACGGACACAGCTTTGGTAAAGCTGGTGACCTACAAAAAAGAACGAAACATAACAATCCTTCAATCGTTCTTTAAACAGGCAAGTGACCTGAAGGAACCTTGAAAAAGAGCAGGTGAGGAGAGAAGAGAGCGAGAGAGAAAGTGTGTATAATCTACCCACTCATCAGTCTTCTGAGTAATCTTGAGGGGTGTTCTGCACAAAAACAAAGGCAATCGTGACTACTGACTGTTGTGCCTATTGTTTGGTACAGGGCACACAGCAGGCTGGCACTGGCAGTAATCACACTGATTCATATAATCTAGTTATCTGCTTCTGTTGTCAGCACTCCCTCTCACGCATCTATTAAGAACATACATACATAATGTCCCCAAGCAGTAATTTGTGTTAAATTATCGTTAGGAACACCACTAATCTATCACATAAAATGACAAATTAGAACACATTTCGTTTTCCACAATCCAGCATGTAAATGTACTACCAAGAATCTGAGAGATACTATAAACCCTAGCGTCTGAACCTGCCAGTAGCCAATAAGCCAATAACTCCAATCACGCATGGCCTTTGGAAGCTGACTCCATGCTCCTGCTCTGACTCAGTTTCCATTGACCCATATTGGGTTTTATGCATGCTAAAGTTATCACCATCATGATTTTATTATCCGTTTATATTCTCCCTAAGCTGCAAGCTGCTTGCGTGTTGCTGACCTAATTCTGGGGCTGTAGATGCATTTCTGTTGGGTTCAATCCTCTCCATGGCTGACATATGATGCAGGGTCTCGTTAATCTAATCTATCTATAACAGCCACCATGATGCCGCAAATTAACCCCTTTTGTGAGAGAGGCTCTCTGGCTTCAGTGCTAATGGGAGAATTGGCATCATCTGCTAACTTGGCTGGCTCGAAACACTATTCAGGACTATTCATCTGCAATGGAGACAATAGCCTAGCATGCTAAAGCCAGGCGGGCAGCCATCAATAATCAGTAGGGGAGAATATCAAATCAGCTTGCTAACCCAGAGTGATTGTGATGTTTTAAATGACCAAATGTCAAAGGTGAAATTACCTAAACATACACATACTGATACATAGCATTGCTAGTTTTATATTTTGCAGAAACAAACTGATAGTTGGGTAGTAGTATACTTTAGTGTGGACAAGAGACACATGGCTTGTCCTCACAACATCTAGTAAATGTCAGAAGAAATGGTTCAGAATATGTTTTTCACCCCAATCTTGCTGATACTGGGGAAATAATTTGATCCCAATTGACCTGAAATAGTTGAAGCAAAGTCATATATGAGAGAGAGAGAGAGGAGAGAGAACATAAATAAGGAAAAGAGGAAGGGGTCCAGTCCCTTTGAGGAATATTGCGCGTATGTACAGTATGTGTAGAGGTTTCTCTATGACAGAGGCACATAAGCCCAACCAGCCAGGCATGAGGCTGATGATGACTCATTTCTGCTTGGAGGGCCAGCCCAGCACTCCTTCTCTGTCAACTGCAATCCTCCTCTCCCTGCCAGCACCTCGCATGGCCCCTCACTCCGATTCTCTGGTTCAGGGAAATACTCTGGAAATACCGTTTCTTGTGCTGTGGCCTATTTCAAAACATCACTGCCAGCCATTCCCCCCTATACAGCAGCACTCTGTCAGGCTGGCTGAAGTAAACTTGCCATGAATGGAAATAAACTTGTTTACAGTTTTCAGATGACTGTACTAAAAATCCAGACATTTGTTTGAATCGTTCGTGTAGCAACAAATTCATCACATTGAACATTTTGTGTTATTTGAAAATAGAGGTAACAGGTTTGTTTGCACAGTGTCAAAGTTGAGTAATGGTTTACCGCCAAAAAATACTTTCACTCTCTGATGTAGAATTTCCAAAATCCTGGTAAAAAAAAATATATTAAAAAAAATATTTATATTATAATATAAATATTATAACACTATAAATCATTATTATGTGGTTAACCTTAAAAATCTAAATGAAAATTATTCAAATCTAAAAGTTAAAATTCAAACAGAGAGCACTCTTCGATCATGGGAAAAGGCCTTGACCGTTGCACTTGAATCATTCCCAAGGTGAATGGCTGAGCCCGTTACACTATGAAACCACACATTATTGCAGAAACTTTGATATTACCGGTCGCAATTGATATGGTCAAAACAATGTTCTTCTGCGCCAGCAGAAACTCACATCAATACCTTTGTCAGATCACACTGTGAAACTAAGAATTGATGCTACAGCTAGCAATAAAGAGGAAACTGACTGAACAACTCAAACTCCCCAGCTTATGCTCTCCAAAAGTACGTTCGCTGTGAGAGCTGAGATGCCACGCATTGACATTTGTTGGCTACATGTCGGGGGATGCAATTCATGAGGACATATTGTTCTGTCTCACGATTCCCGACCATGACACGGCACAGGGGATGTTCAGTGTGCTGCGTGGCTACTGTTTAGTGACGAAAAACACATTCCATGGGATTGGATGGTGGGCTTTTGCACATATGGGGCTCTATCTATTACGGGATGGGGGGCAGGCTTCTGCACTCTAGTTATGAATGTGTCTCCCTCTGCCATGTGAACGCATTTCATGATACACCCACTGAGCTATAATGGATACACCGAGAGCAACTGGCAACAAAAGTGCTGAGCACAGAACTCAGAGATATGCACTAGGTAACTTTGATTGTAAACTACATTGCACACGCCTGTTCGCAAAACTATGTGGAGATATGGGATCAGATCATGACATTGTTCTATTTAATACCGAAGCTTGGTGGTTATCGAGGGTGAGTGTTGGAAATATTTTTTCCACATTCGCAATGGATGTAAAAAACAGGCTTTGTTGACCTTCTGTGTAATGAAGGTTTGGCCGGGGGGGCTTTACTTGGCTCATTGCACACTAACGACTCCTTGTGGCGTGCCGGGCACCTGCAGGCTAACTTCGGTCATCAGTTGAACAGTGTTTCCTCCGACACATTGGTGCAGCTGGATTCCAGGTTAAGCGAGTGAGTCTTAAGCACAGCTTGGCAGGTCATGTTTCGGAGGACGCATGACTCAACCTTCGCCTCTGCCGAGCCCGTTGGGAAGTTGCAGCGATGAGGGGGAGAAATTGGGGAGAAAAAAGGGGTACATCATTTTTTTATATAAGAATGTTTTGCAATTGACTGCCATAGTCCCAATTAAAATAATTTTCACATGGTTGGGGTTGTGGGCCAAAAAAGTTTGGGAATCCCTGGTGTAGATGAAGGGGAGGAGACATATTTTTAAGCCTTGAGATAATTGAGGCATGGAGTATGTATGTGCCCCGTTCAGAGGGTAAATGGGCAAGACAAAAGATGTAAGTGCATTTGAACGGGGTATGGTAGTAGGTGCCAGGCACACTGGTTTGAGTGTGTCAAGAACTGCAACACTGCGGGGTTTTTCCATGCTCAACAGTTTCCCGTGTCTATCAAGAATAGTCCACCACCCAAAGGACATCCAGCCAACTTGACACAACAGTGGAAAGCATTCGATACCTTGTAGAGTCCATGCCCCAACAAATTGAGGCTGTTCTGTAATGTCCTACTTCAACACTGTCTGTTCTGTATGACAGATTTGCATGCTGCTCTCAAGAC
The DNA here is from genome assembly GCF_036934945.1 of Oncorhynchus masou masou. Taxonomy (NCBI): domain Eukaryota; kingdom Metazoa; phylum Chordata; class Actinopteri; order Salmoniformes; family Salmonidae; genus Oncorhynchus; species Oncorhynchus masou. The sequence goes on from NC_088221.1 coordinate 27,846,196, forward strand.
TCAAGAATAATGTGATTTACCTGCATGTATTCCAGCAGTTTCTTTGATGATTTCGATGTGGAAAAGGGGGTACTCGCATGCTCATGGTCAAATAAATACTTAATTCACAGTAAAGTATTCTCAAAAGGCATAGGCCTATAGAACTCTTCACTTACGAAGGAACATGCAACATCTTGAATTACTGTCATAAATCTGTTATTCAGACTACTACCCAGAACATAGAACAGTTGTGTTTTGAGTAGAGACACTGTGGATATCAGTAGTAAACTAGGTACCCATTGTGGTCCGAAACTGATAGATACAAAGGCTGTGGATGCTGGTTAATAGAAAATGGCTCTTCAGTGATGTACTATAGTTTGAGGTATTTGTATTTTACGGCTGTTCTCACATCATTGGGTTTCTTCATTATAATGTATTAATAATGATACACATTCAACATTCCCTATAGCTCCCTTGGACATCTGTCTTTTGCAAAAGTGTGTGTGTATGTGTGTGATGATCCAAAAGCAACGGTTCATCCAAACACTATCTGTTTTATTAGACGAGGCAGCAGAGGCTTTTGCCATATATGGTCATAAAAGCATCACCGCGGGAGCAGTGTTCTCTCATTTTGCTGTCTGTCAGTGTGGTGAGAGCTAGCTAGCATTACAGCTCTATCACCACCCATCTGCCTCACAGCATCAACTTCATCCATGTTCTGGGTATTGCTGTTATCCCTTTTGAAGAGTAACAATTGCGTGCTCCTGTTTTAATGCTCCCAAATGAGCTTTATGAAGGTAAGAACGTAACTTCTCCACACCTGTTGGCCTCTCTCTGGTCTCCTCTCAACCATGTCTGTGGATGTACACACACGCACACGCACACACACACACACACACACACACACACACATACTTAAGAGGAGAGTCTCTGAGACTCAGAGAGCAGATCAGGCAGGATTTCTTCACCCTATCCCGCTAGTAGCCAAACCCAACACACAGGCAATCAAAACCACAGCTCCACAAATCTGGAAACAGGCAGATGTTGGGCAATGCCCAGGAATTCCTTTGGGACTAGCAGCGAACCCACCACTAAGCTATGTGTGGCACCAGGACCTTGTTTTACCCAACTCTAAAAATATCCCCATGTCTGTAATGCTCGATCTGAAGTGCATCCACATAATAACCTTGAAAATATTTGCGCTACATTGAACATGTAGCTGAGTTGATTTCTGTAGGAGGTCCTTGAAGAAGTGTAGTAGGATCATTGGGATTTCCTGGTGGAAACAGTCCACTACTTTTAAAGTCCTCAACTACTATAAAGCTTTTTGTCCAGCAAAGCCCAGACCAGCCAGACCTAGCCCAGGCTGAATCCAGTCCCCTTACCCTCAGCATAGTAGACCCCAGATGGGGAAGCCCTGAGCAGGAGAGGAGGGTAGTGAGGTCTGGAGACCTGTGTGTATCATGGTGAAATAGAGCAGATCTAATTCACCCAGGGGGGGATGGGGCAGTACAGGAGAGGGAGAGACTCAGCCCCATGTTGTTGTTTATGGTGGCTGATGATGATGTCTCTAGACAGAGTCTACGTGTCCATGGTTATGTATACCACCCCCCCCCCCCCCTCTCTCATCTGCTAACCCCACACTCTCCTCAGTATAAATGGTTGAATGTGTACCAAATGCATTTAGATGGGTCCCTGGATAGTTTGTTAAATACCAAGTCTCCATCAGCATATGAGCTCTCGGTTATAGCAAGCATGCTACTGTTGCTATACATTATATATAAAACTACCACACACATATGTAGAAATCAGGAGGCACAAAGTTATTTTTATAAAGCAATTCCCTCTGTGTATGATGGGTTTCGGAAGTCAGTGGTATGCTCTCTTTACTTCTCTTCTCTGCATTTCTGATGTGGCTGTATTTTGGGTGTGTTGCAGGGTATATATAGTCACATATATCCAGAAGGCACCAATCAAGTTAACCACAATCCCAAACTCCTCCAGGAAACCCCAACATGTGGCCACTCCAAAAACAGCTTGTTGATTGGCTGAGAGGGTAGCTAAAAACAGCCCATTGATTGGCTAAGAGGAAGGCAGGAGGAGAAAGGACAGAGATGCAAGTTAGAAACGACTGCACTAATTAGGATAAGTGACGGTGGGACCAAACACAATCGTAACTGTGGTTTCAAGCAAAACATTGCCTATGCATGAAGGAAGACATTTTGTTATGTAACATCCAAGTTACATTCAACAACATCACACACACACACACACACACACACACTTTCTCCTCATGGGGTAATGGCCTTAGCCATCTGATGTTATTGTTTTACAGAATGGGTTGTGAAGACACCACCGACGGAGAAATACATAGGTGAATACTAAAAGCAACACAGAGTGTAAGTCAAACCTCTGAGTCAATATGAAAGCAATGGAAGGGGATGACATACTCTGACAAACAACCATATAATTCAAAGGTGGTAAGCCACAGCAGAATTGATGACGGAGGGGAGTCCAATATAGGGGGTGGCTGTATGGCGCCAACATAATGCTGAAAGGCACATGCTTACATGATGATGACTGCTCATGTTTAGCTAAAGAAAGTGTTATTCACTGCTTCTACGGCTTATGACAGTGTTCTTCGACTCTCAGTGTTCTTCGACTCTCAGGAAGGTATTATGTTGTTTATCTGTACCCTCTATGTTGTTTATCTGTAATTTCATATATTTTTTTCAAATCTTTAATCTTTAATAAATAGGCAAGTCAGTTAACTAAGAACAAATTATTATTTTCAATGACGGCCTAGGAACAGTGGGTTAACTGCCTTGTTCAGGGGCAGAATGACAGATTTGTACCTTGTCAGCTCGGGGATTTGAACTTGCAACCTTTCGGCTGCTAGTCCAACGCTCTAACCACTAGGCTACCCTGCCGCAAAGCAGTTACATTACAAGAGCCATGGCCTTCCCTTAATTAACTGGTACTTGTTTCAGATGCTGTATATGTCCTCCTGTGTAAGTAAATATTGCAGAAGCTCTATGACAAACAGCATTCCTCCCTACAGCAGTATTTGTGTATGTACTGTACGGTGGGTCAGCAGGAAGTGGCACTAAGGGATGAACAGAGGGCGCTTTTCCGACCATCCCACAGCCGGAGTTTAAAAACATATGGCGACTGACCGGACTCCCCTACTGTGTGCCCTCTCGACTCTCAAACTCCCACAACCCTTTGCCCTGCCTTGGCACCGCCACAATGTATATGTATAGGTTTGTTTGTGTGTGTGTGTTTTTGGTTTTTATTATCCTTGTGTGGACCTGAAGTCCCCACAGGGATAGGATTAGGGGTTAGGGTTACAATTATAATTTGGGTTAGGGAAAATAGGATTTTTAATGGGAATCAATTATTTAGCCCCCATAAGGAGAGTAAAACAAATGTGTGTGTGTGTGTGCGCGTGTCTGTGATGTGCATGTTAGTGTATGTGTATTGGGATCTTGCCAATTTTCTCCCAGTTTCAGTAACCTGCAACAAAGGGCCATTAAGGGACAGTGTATCCTCCTATGCCCTCTCTCTATGCAGTTACATAAAGCCTCCCCGTCCAAACCCCTCATAGCTAAATATGTGGGAAATACAATCAGCTGTATATCCACCCTTTACACAACCAGTACAGGTCATCAGAGCAAGAGGCAGAAAGGAGATCAGCTGGGCCATTTCCTTCCTCAACTAAATTCATTCTAAATGCCTCGACTCTGTGGCTGAAACTAGCCCTCGGCTAGAGTTAGCGGTGCTTAGCGTAACATAGAGCTAACCTCCACCGGTCTCCTCTCCACAAGATCCCCTCAGGGACCCTGGCTGCTGCCGCTACATGAAAGTAACCTCCGGTCAAGCATGAATGTCAGAGGAACATTGTGGAAATGTGTTAAAGAAGTGGTAAAGTGGAGTTCTGTGGTTTGAATTGCTGAGAAACGTTGTTTGTTGCTGAATGACAATCACCCAAGAGGGAACGTGTGCCTCATGAAGTACTGTAAGACTATCTAGATATGAATAATCTGACAGCAGATTGTCCTTGCATAACCTACGTCAGAAGTTGAGAGACCCAGGGTTTCTAAATTAAAGTATTCTAGTAATCTCCTACCCGGAGCCAGGTTGATTGTTTTCCCAAACCTCAATTGCAATCACAAGATTAGGTCATAAAAAAAAGGATTAGGTTAGAAACTACTGGATTACATTACAGTATATACCACATGAACTGACATCCTTTCATAACAGAGGAGATTTTTGTCTTGAATCCTGGGAAAACAAGAGGATAGGAGTTTACTTTAAAAGAGGACTTTGATTTGTTTCTTCCATAATGTAACCGTTACGTGGGCCTGAAGGTCGGCAAACGGGGTGCATACTTGGACTACAGAGGCTGCCAGAGAGCATTGTGGCGAGACGGTGGAGTCCGGTCTTACACTGTAGTGTTCCTCAGACTTCCCATTTTGACCGATCAACCATTTTTCTAACACTTTATTTGAAAACAACCATAGACACCATAAACAGAGCCAACGTATGATGACTTAGTGAAATGCTTGTCCTCGTTCTAGTCTTCGCAATTGGTAAACAACAAACACTTATCAAACAGCACATTTCTTAAAGCAGGGAAACAAAAACAGATGGACGTGATCTGGCTGAAGCTGTCCTCAGATATGCACGTACATTATAAACATCTATGACACGTAGGTCTATACACACACACGACAAAAGTGAAAACATGTTTTTAGAAATCTATTGAAAATTAAATACAGAAATTTCATTTACATAAGTATTCACACCCCTTTGCTATGACACTCCAAATTGAGCTCAGGTTCTCAAACTCTGTTAAGTAAAATGGGGAACAGCGATGAACAGCAATCTTCAAGTCTTTCCACAGATTTTCAATGGGATTCAAGTCTGGGCTTTGGCTGTGCCACTCAGGGGCTTTCACATTCTTATTCTGAAGCCATCCCAACATTGGTTTGGTAGTATGCTTGGGGTCATTGTCCTGAAGCAGATTCTCATCAGGGATTTGCCAGTGTATGTCTCCATTCATTGCTCCCTCTACCCTTACCAATCTCCCAGTTCCTGCCTCTGAAAAGCCTCCCCATAGCATGATGCGGCCACCACCCATGCTTCACAGTAGACATTGTGTTAGATGGGTGGTGTGCTGTGGATGACTTTCTCCAGACATAGCACTTTGCTTTCAGGCCAAGGAGTTACATTTTTGTCTCATCAGACCACAGAATCTTTTGCCTTATGCTCTCAGTCTTTCATCTGCCTTTTTGTAGAATTCAGGTGTGCTGTCATGTGCCTCTTTTTCAGGAGTGGCTTCCGTTTGGTCACTCTCCCATAAAGCCCAGATTGGTGAAGTGATGAAGAGACTGTTGTCCTTCTGGCGGGTTCTCCCATCTCAACCAAGGAACTCCTGTCAGAGTTCTGTCAGAGTGGTCATTGGGTTCTTGGTCACTTTCCTGACCAAGGTCCTTCTTGGAAACTTTCAACACTATAAATTGTTTTATACTCTTCCCCAGGTATATGCCTCATCACAATTCTTTCTCAGAACTAGAAGCACAAGCATTTAGCTACACTCGCATTAACATCTGCTAACCTTGTGTATGAGACATAACATAACATTTTATTTGATCTGATCTAAGGACAGTTCATTGGACTTCATGATATAGTTTCTGCTCTGACAAGCACTGTCAACTGTAGGACCTTATATAGACAGGTGTGTTTCTTTCTAAATGTACAAACAATTGAATTGGCCACAGGTGGACTCCAATCAAGTTGTAGTAATTTGTCAAGGATGATCAAATGAAATTGAATGCACCTGAGCTCAATTTGGAGTGTCATAGCAAAGGGATGTGAATACTTATGTAAATGAAATATTGATATATTTCATTTTTCAATAAATGAGCAAACATTTCTAAAAAAAACATTTTCACTTTGTCATTATGGGGTATTGTGTGTAGATGGGTGAAGAAAACAAACAATTGAATCCATTTTGAATTCAGGCTGTAACAATAAAATGTGGAATAAGTCAATGGATATGTTTCTGAAGGCAGTTTTGTTTGTCACTTCCAGATGGCGGGTAAGGCAACTACGTATTTAGGTCAGTGATGTTTCACACTTGCTTTAATCCAAAAAAGGCCACCAACTTCATCAACACTTGTTGGCGCTCTGAAGGAAGGGACCTGACTCACGCAAACAAACTAAACAATGTTACCATCACGTCATGTTTAACACACTTTCAACAAAATACACTTTCACGAAATTTGCTAACGGGCCTAGGCACTTAATTAACCAGAGTTGACTGGTATAGTGATTTTATATTAAGCAGATTCTACAGCTCTTTTTAAAATCAAGCAATATGTTATATGACATGATATTCCTTCATTTAAATTAGATTCCAAAGTCTTCATCGGCATCAAGTTACTGTTTACCAATAAGATCCCTGGACACTACTTTACTGAAGGGTGGAGGCCAACAATTTCAAAACATATCAGCCAGTAAACACACACAACACATCGCACACAGCATGCATGCATGCACACACACACACAACCTGTGTACAAAATGACAGCACTGGTCACGTCTTTTAACAATTAAGGAAATGGCTGTCATTATGAATGAACCATTAACATCAGGGTTGGGCTATTCTCTTTATTTACAATTAAACAGACTGGTTTGTTCTATTTACAGACTCATCTATGTGCTCCTTGGCACATTGATAACCCATTGAGATGAATGTGTGGGATAAAAAATAAACGCCCACCTACAGTAGCAAAGACTGCAAGAGAAGAACACTGAATTCCTGGAGTCATGTAGACAAGGTTGAACCAGGTCAAACAGAAAAAGAATGTGTGTGTGGTCACCCCTCTACTTCCCACAACAAACAGTCTCCCCTGCCTCCTCTCACCCCGTCACTAACTGTCATTCAATGGCAGTGATGTAAAGTACTTAAGTAAAAATTACTTTAAAGTACAACTTAAGGAATTTTTTTCAGTATCTGTACTTTACTATTTATATTTTTGACAACATTTACTTTTACTTCACTACATTCCTAAAAATAATGTACTTTTTACTCCATACATTTTCCCTGACACCCAAAAGTACTCGTTACATTTTAAATGCTTAGCAGGACAGGAAAATTGTCCAATTCACGCACTTATCAAGAGAACATCCCTGGTCATCCCTACTGTCTCTGATCTGACGGACTCACTAACCACAAATGCTTTGTTTGTTAATTATATCTGAGTGTTGGAGTGTGCCCCTAGCTATCCGTAAATAAATTTAAAAAACAAGACAATTGTGCTGTCTGGTTTGCTTAATATAAGGAATTTGCAATGATTTATACTTTTACATTTGATACTTAAGTATATTTAAAACCAAATACTTTTATACTCAAGTTATTTTTTATTAAAAAGGTATCTTTACTTTTGCTCAAGTATAACAATTGAGTACTTTTTCCATCACTGTTCAATGGTCTGATACCCATCTTAGGGCTTAAGCAAAGAATTATGTTAAATAATTCTGTAAGTATCCCTAAGCACTTCCATGGTATATCCGATCTCTCTCTCTGTCCCTCTCTTGCGCTGTCCATTCGGATTCACCAATTTCACAGTCCTAATTCTTCTCATACAGTACATATCTCCCCTAATACAGCTGTTTGAAGTTCATCTAGAAATTATGTGCACAGGGTTATACAGAGTGCACAAAACATTAGGAGCACCTTCCTTATATTGAGTTGCATCCCCTTTTTCCCTCAGAATAGACTGAATTGGTCGGGGCATGGACTCTACAAGGTGTCGAAAGTATTCCACAGGGATGTTAGCCCATGTTGACTCCAATGCTTCCCAGAGTTGTGTCAAGTTGGCTGGGTATCCTTTGGGTGGTGGACCATTCTTGATACACATGGGAAACTTGAGCATGAAAAATCCAGCAGCGTTGCAGTTCTTGGCACACTGAAACCGGTGCTTCTGGCACCTACTACCATACCCATTTCAAAGGCACTGAAATATTGTCTTGCCTATTCACCATCTGAATGGCACACATACACAATCCATGTCTCAATTGTCCTCCACTTCATCTACACTGATTGAAGTGGATTTAATAGTTGACATCAATAAGGGATCATAGCTTTCACTTGGATTCACCTGGTCAGTCTGTAATGAAGAGGAAGAGCACGTGTTCCTAATGTTTTGTACACTCAGTTTACATTCATCAGTGTGTCAGGTTTACAGCATGTCACTGTGTTAAACCTGAAATAGACCTGTGTGTGTGTGTGTATATATACAGTGAGGGAAAAAAGTATTTGATCCCCTGCTGATTTTGTACGTTTGCCCACTGACAAAGAAATTATCAGTCTATAATTGTAATGGTAGGTTTATTTGAACAGTGAGAGACAGAATAACAACAACAAAATCCAGAAAAACATGTCAAAAATGTTATAAATTGATTTGCATTTTAATGAGGGAAATAAGTATTTGACCCATCTCAATCAGAAAGATTTCTGGCTCCCAGGTGTCTTTTATACAGGTAACGAGCTGAGATTAGGAGCACACTCTTAAAGGGAGTACTTCTAATCTTAGCTTGTTACCTGTATAAAAGATACCTGTCCACAGAAGCAATCAATCAATCAGATTCCAAACTCTCCACCATGGCCAAGGCCAAAGAGCTCTCCAAGGATGTCAGGGACAAGATTATAGACCTACACAAGGCTGGAACGGGCTACTAGACCATCGCCAAGCAGCTTGGTGAGGTGACAACAGTTGGTGCGATTATTCGCAAATGGAAGAAACACAAAATAACTGTCAATCTCCCTCAGCCTGGGGCTCCATGCAAGATCTCACCTCGTGGAGTTGTAATGATCATGAGAACGGTCAGGAATCAGCCCAGAACTACACGGTAGGATCTTGTCAATGATCTCAAGACAGCTGGGACCATAGTCGCCAAGAAAATAATTGGTAACACACTACGCCGTGAAGGCCTGAAATCCTGCAGCGCCCGCAAGGTCCCCCTGATCAAGAAAGCACATATTTAATTAAATATTTAATTTGACCTTTATTTTACTAGGCAAGTCAGTTAAGAACAAATTCTTATTTTCAATGACGGCCTAGGAACAGTGGGTTAACTGCCTGTTCAGGGGCAGAATGACAGATTTGTACCTTGTCCGCTTGGGGATTCGAACTTGCAACCTTTTGGTTACTAGTCCAACGCTCTAACCACTAGGCTACCCTGCCCGTCTGAAGTTTGCCAATGAACATCTGAATGATTCAGAGGACAACTGGGTGAAAGTGTTGTGGTCAGAATGGAGAATGGAGCAAAATGGAGCTCTTTGGCATCAACTCACCTCGCCATGTTTGGAGGAGGAAGAATGCTGCCTATGACCCCAAGAACACCATCCCCACCGTCAAACATGGAGGTGGAAACATTATGCTTTGGGGGTGTTTTTCTGCTAAGGGGACAGGACAACTTCACCGCATCAAAGGGACGATGGACGGGGCCAAGTCCCGTCAAATCTTGGGTGAGAACCTCCTTCCCTCAGCCAGGGCATTGAAAATGGGTCGTGGATGGGTATTCCAGCATGAAAATGACCCAAAACACACGGCCAAGGCAACAAAGGAGTGGCTCAAGAGGAAGCACATTTTTTTGTCCTGGAGTGGCTTAGCCAGTCTCCAGACCTTAATCCCATAGAAAGTCTGTGGAGGGAGCTGAAGGTTTGAGTTTCCAAACATCAGCCTCGAAACCTTAATGACTTGGAGAAGATCTGCAAAGAGGAGTGGGACAAAATCCCTCCTGAGATGTGTGCAAACCTGGTGGCCAACTACAAGAAACGTCTGACCTCTGATTGCCAACAAGGGTTTTGCCACCAAGTACTAAGTCATGTTTTGCAGAGGGGTCAAATACTTATTTCCCTCATTAAAATGCAAATCAATTTATAACATTTTTGACATGCGTTTTTCTGGATTTTGTTGTTGTTATTCTGTCTCTCACTGTTCAAATAAACCTACCATTAAAATTAGACTGATCATTTCTTTGTCAGTGGGCAAAGGTACAAAATCAGCAGGGGATCAAATACTTTTTCCCTCACTGTATATCGGTGTGTAATGTAATGAAAGATGGCTCTCTTTAAGCAGCTGAGCCCAGTAATCCTATAAGGCACACATACATTATGGCAGGGCTGAGGAGGCTCCATATGCGGGGTCTTCATTAAGGCACTTTCACAGGCTGTCAGTGTTCATTAACACACACACGTCAACCCCTCCTCATATACACATCACCGACGCTGCTTTCCAACCCATGTGTTGTCCTACGTGCTCGCTCTTCTTTCATTTCCACTTTACTCACATTTCACACAACTCCCACCTCTGTCAACCTGACATTTCATCCCTCTCTCATCACACCTATTTTCACACTTTAGTCCTTCACTCCACAGTTCCAAAGCTTGATCATAGTGTAAGCATACTTCAGCCGCAGGCTTACGTGTTTTGGCATCACAAATGAAAACAGACCCGTACAGAATATTCTTGTTTAGTAAACAAGATAAGATTACTTTGGTCCTAAAAAAAACTATATGCTATATTGGGAGACATGCTTGGAACCATAACCATACTGTAACTTTGCTTAATCTAAAAATGAGTGTTGTCAAAAAAAGCAAGCAAAATCCAAACTAATCAATCGAGTCCTGTTATCAGAGACTAGGCCTACCGTACGTGTCCTCCATGTTGGTCTGTGGAAGATAGGAGCATCGATGCTGCATTGGCAGAGTTCTGCACTGAGGGGGAGGACGATAGAACATTCTGGAAACATTACAGACATTCTCCAGTGAGCTCATCTAAACACATACAAGACTCATTACATAATCAATTGGAGCCTGGAGAGAAGATGAGGGGGGGCATTATTTGGATTTGTAGTGGTGCAGCACCTGCTGCTGAGGAAAGGTTTGAGTCAGGAAGCGAAACGTGGCGCCAATGCATGGATGTCCTGCACCTGTGCTCAGCCACGCTATCGGCCAGTGGTGTGTGTGTGCGTGGGGGGGTAGTAACCTGATCAAATAAGATACTAGTGAAGGGGGGGGTGCATGAGAACCTACTAAAGACCCTGGTTGTTGTAGCATCAGATCAGCTCTGCTCCGTGTGTTGCCAGGTCTGTTTACTGCACACACGAGGAGTCTCTAAAGGGATACCTGCTTTCTGTTACACAAATAACCTAATTCCTTACTAAACTGAGTACAAAAATGAACACCCTATATCCGGAGCATGAACGAGACAGGTATGCATCATCACTATGTGCCCGTGGCACAATCCCCATTTAATAATAATTGTAATTACATGTGTGCAATGTGTTGCCATTCCTCTAAATATTTTAAATGCTATTCTGAGGAGCCTTGATGTTAAAATGATCATCATATAAAACTCTGGAACCAGTCAAGCTAGGTCAACATTGTTTTGGGGGGTTATTTTATTCAGCACATGCAGATTGAATTTCCAGAGAATGATTAAAAACATGATTATGGAAATGGTACCATGTGAGGAGCACAGGAAGACAAGCCCCCAATAGCATTGTCTGTTCTAGTTAAAGATTATTGTCTTAGTCAATCGTTGTTAGTTAATGGCTATTGTCCTGACAATGACGGGGACTGTTCAGCTCTAAGGAAGGTTGCAGTTTTGGATGGGGTCCTGGTCATGTATCCAGCACCAGTCATCCTGGTTAATAATCATCTGTCCAGGCATTGGCACGGAGGCTTAGAAACAATCTGTCCTGGTCTACTAATCAGGCCCTAACATGGGGCCTAACATGGGGCCTGAACCAGGAATTTTAGCATCACAGAGATAGCCATGTCAAATTCTTCCCCTTCGAGAAACCATAACAGGATGTAGATTTTAACCATCAATTCACCTTAACAAGACCTTATCTAACTATAGCGCCCTTCAGTAACCACAAGCACAACCGTTCCTTGATTTTAACTGGTGGCTTCATTCTGTAGTTTTAGTCCAAATTATCACCTTCCGTGAGAACTATAAAGTAAATGAAAAATACAGTTAAGCACACTATTACAACCTTATCTTACGAGTGACTTATTAGCTTGGTATAACTCTGAAGTGTTTACATACATAACAGTTTAACCGGCGTTATAGCGGGTTCAGATTAAACACATGAATAAAGGAAAAAAATGCCTCATTGGCTGCTTATTACAGAAGGGAGGAAATCAAACTTCACACTTATTATTCCTGGCATGAATTCACACTTCATCCTAACATACACTCTTCAACCTTTATGAACTACACCCGATGACATGAAAACTTAGCTAACGTACCGCAGGATTGCCTTCCCTCCAAAAGTGTGTTGCTACAATAAGTATCCCAGTTACAACAGTATTAGCTACGTAGTTCCGCTTGTATTATCATTTCCCCCGCACAGCGGACACGTAAACAATTCAAACAAAAGACAACGACATAACCTGTCATTCTAACTGTCAGTTACACTAACTTCTAACTCATCCAAGTCCCCATTGCTGTACACATACTTTTAACTCTCACTCCTAAGACTCAAAAACATCAATTTATTTTCATTTAGAACTAAAGTTAATCATTAAAACACCCACTAGGGAGATTAGAGTACCTATTGTGTTGATCAGGTATGTCGTAATCTCCAGCAATCAACATCAGGGCTATTCTTCTGGCACGGTACATTCTTAACAAAAGGCCAAAAGCTACAGCTAACACCTCTGTGAGTCAATATCCTCAAAAGTTAACTGGTCTTGATTTCTGCATTGCTGAAGCATACAGTACTGTACACATACTTCTAGACAAAGCCCATGAGAACAATGGAGGATTTAAGTCAATGGGCGAAAAGTCACGTTGTCACTTCCTCTTTTGTTGAAAGCACATTCCACATATGTATGGAAATGCTATCTGAATTAATAGATGGTTTAACTCCAATCTTGAAGTTGAAATGAGGGCATTAAGAAATTCTGAGCATTGGAATGTGGCCGTACAGGAATCAAGGGAATGGGGCAATGTTTTTATATTATGGTTGGTCTGAAAACATGCGCAATCTCCAGCCCCATTGACTTATATTCACAGAGAGGAGAGCCAGGCAGTGCTGGGGCCAGGCGCAGGCGGTATGGCTGGATTCCCATGTGGCCCACACTCCGCACTGTAAAACAAAGAAAAGATACAAAAACGCACAACGCTCAAATATTTAGTCTGACTCCAGCTTAAGAGCTGAAACAGCAAGTAGGATTTGATATAACTTTTTCAGCTTCTCCTGCAAATAGGGCAAGTATTTTTTCCACCACTGTTTTAAATATACTAATCTGATCCACTTGTGTGACATCGTGTTTAACAGGAAAGAGCCTATAGAACGCAACCATATTAATTCCTCTCATCTCTCACTCTGAGTTGACTATTCTATTGGCTCTTGTGCAATATCTTAAATATATCTTAAAACAGCCAGAAAACCCAGTTCACAGTCATGTTGTTGTGCCTAGACCCAAACGTCAATGACAACCTTTATTTTTCTCATCCTAAATATCGTGCACACTCTTCAACAGCATGTAAACCATTACAGAAAAGTCTTAATGGCTGTCACAGATTGGGCTGCTGCACGACACCAATAAAATCATTTTTTAAACATGATGTAATTTCAGTCCTATCTCACTGGAACTCTCCCTGGCCCTTCACTCCTGTAACCAGTCACTGCTAATTAAATTCTGTTCCCCAATGAACTGACAATACCTCAACATGATATATCCATGGTAACTGATTGTTTTACAAGATGGTGGTGGGTTCCAACGGAAGAGGTCATTGGAGTGGGGAGATTAGTTCCACATGTACACTGAACAAAAATATAAACACAACATGTAAAGTGTCGGTCCCATGTTTCATGAGCTGAAATAAAAGATCCCAGAAATGTTCCATATGCACAAAATACTTAGTTCTCTCAAATTTGTTTACATCACTGTTAGTGAGCATTTCTCCTTTGCCAAGAGAATCCATCCACCTGACAGGTGTGGCATATCAATATCCTGATTAAACAGCATGATTATTACACAGGTGCACCTTGTGCTGGGGACAATAAAAGGCCACTAAAATGTGCAGTTGTCACAACACAATGCCACAGATGTCTCAAGTTGAGGGAGCGGGCAATTGGCATGCTGACTGCAGGAATGTCCACAAGAGCTGTTGCCAAAGACGTGAATGTTAATTTCTCTACCATAAGCCGCAGCCAATGTTGTTTTAGAGAATTTGTCAGTACGTCCAACCGGCTTCACAACCGCAGACCACGTTTATGGCATTGTGTGGGCGACCGGTTTGCTGATGTCAACGTTTTGAACGGAGTGCCCCATGGTGGCAGTGAGGTTATGGTATGGGCAGGCATAAGCTACGGACAACAAACACAATTGCATTTTATTGCATTTAATTTGAATGCACAGAGACACCATGATGAAATCCTGAAACCCATCGTCGTGCCATTCATCTGCTGACATCACCTTATATTTTAGCATGAAAATGCACGGGCCCATGTCGCAAGGATCCGTACACAATTCCTGCAAGCTGAAAATGTCCCACTTCTTCCATGGCCTGCATACTCACCAGTCATGTCACTTATTGAGCACATTTGGGATGCTCTGGATCGACATGTACGACAGCGTGTTACAGTTCCCGCCAATATCCAGCAACTTTGCACAGCCATTGAAGAGGAGTGGGACAACATTCCATAGGCCACAATCACCTGCCTGATCAACTCTATGCGAAGGAGATGAGTCGTGCTGCATGAGGCAAATGGTGGTAACACCAGATACTGACTGGCTTTTGGAATATTTTTAAGGTATCTGTACTCCCAGTAATGTGAAATCCATAGTGCCTAATTAATTTATTTGAATTGACTGATTTCCTTATAGGAACTGTAACTTAGTAAAATCTTTGAAACGGTTGTGTGTTTATATTTTTGTTCAGTATAAATTACTCAAATCCAGTTGGATGGAGAGACACAGTCCTATATTGTGTAAACATAGGGGTTTAGGCTGATTGGTCTATGCTTACATCTGGCTAATATAGTCCAGTGCATTACAAGAGACAAAAGGTGGCCTAATAGCCACATTTAGCGGTATCTTCATCATAACCACCCCTCAAGAGAACTTGACAAGCTCTTCATCAGACAGTACACAGAGAAAAGCGTCAGTGCGTCTGAGTGTGTGTGTGGGTGCGTGTATGAGCACGCCTGTGCACGTCTCCCTGTTTGGTTGAGTGCTAATGCAGCCTTGCGTCACCGAGAGCAGTGTCTTCTCTCATTAGGAAGTAGTGTGGCGCCTAGAGCTGGGAGATAGGAGCTAACTCTCAGTGATTTAACATGAGGGGACGGCCATGGGACTGTTAGCGAGGTTAGTGGTTATGCTAATGCCAGGCAGTCAAAGGGTCGTTTAAGGGACCATATGAAATGTGACTGGGGAAGAGCAATCGGAGAGAGTGAAGAGAGAGACAGGAGGCAAGATAGGGACAGAGGGCAAGCCTGGAGAAAACAGTGAAGAAGGGTGGAAAAGGAAGGGAGGGAGGGAGAGACTAGAGGGAGTGCCTGCAGAGGGCATGGGTACTCCAGCAGGTTGAGGGGGTGACAATGGGCAAAAGGGTGGTTGTAAGGGTGTGGGCCGCCAGTCAAATTATCACTTGGTTGAACCCATGACCTAGATGAGATACATCTCTACCAAATATTGATGTCATTCCTTAGAAATCAACAAGCAAACAAGGCTTTCAAGCACCCAAACCTTGTGCTCGCCATGCAGCTAGCTTATTCAGAACAGCACAGGCCCTTGGCAGAATAAAAAGAACACAGAGAAAGATTGACATATGAGAACACACCCACTACAGTCTTAAATTGAGCTTTGATAAAAGCTTTTCATCAAACAGAACCTCAATTTGTCGTAGTAAAAAGTATCTAATATCCTTTTCCACAAAACACCGAATTATGGTTGGTTTTATATACAATAGCATACCTTTGAAGCTCAAGATCGGGTGTAAGAGTAGTGAGCTTAAGCCAAACATTCTCCCTAACTAGAGCTGAAAAGAATTCCTCCATATCTCAGGAAGCTATTCATTAGAGAGGGCATGGAACATTTTTCCTGTAGATAAGACTCCTCTCTATCCTAAATCAGACATGACTATAGATAGAGTAGGCCGGGGATCCATCTTCAAACGTCCAATCAGATTGACTACGATGATGGATAAATTCATGGAACCAATGGCAATGCCTTCCTTGAATTTGACATACTTCAAGGATGGTCAAAAAAGACTCATCAGGATTTCCATCTGTAAATATATTTTATGGCTGTGATTGTATGCATGGCACTTTGTCCAGCTGGCCAACATGTGTGTGTGTGTGTATTGTGTTTGTTTCATCACCTAAGTCACATCTTCAAGAGTTTTTACAGCACAGAGCTCAGCTGTTTTCAGCACTTATTGTGTGTGTGAGATTGGCAGGTGTCGTCTCATCGCCTGTAATTTAGGTGTGTAATGTGTGGCAGAGATGGAAGCTATGTCATTGCTCTATCGATCTACTCTCAGTGACGGATTCAGTGAACACATAGATACATAGACCGCTTTTCTATTGTTTATGGAAGGAAAAGCGGAGGGCCCAATGGCTTTTCAAATGACAAGGATGACAAGCTAGAATTCTGATAGTGTGTGTATGTGCGTGACCCTCATGTGCATTGCGGACTCATCTGTGTGTGACTTTCTTCCTAGAGATACATGTGTGGTGTCGGTTGCATAATTGCTCAAAAGAGTACAGACACTAGAGCTCTCTTCATATAACGGCAGACACAGTGTACAGTAAAGTCTAACCATTCACACTATAATATCCCAGGAGTGGACCACACAGCAGCTCTGTCTCACACTCTGACAACACTGAGTTCATGTGATGATACACACAAAGCTCATAAGCCATGAGCTTGAACAAGAGTCAAGACAGACAAACCAAGCCATGAGGATATATACATTGAGTAACAGCAACAATGTAATGCCGGTAAAGCCATGTGACACAAGAGGATGAAGCTGACCCCCTGGTTGAGATTATGATTGGGAGAAGACATGTTGATCCTACATCTGTGCCTGAAGGGAACATCTTCCCAGAGCCATGTGAAGAGGCCCAGACCCACTGGGCACAGACATCAGTTCAATGTATAGTTTTGATTTATATTTTGTTGAGTTGTCAACTAACGTGGAATCAACAAAAAAAAGTCACCATATCATTGGATTTAGTTAAAAAAATAAAAATATTTTGGGGGGGAAATGCACTTACATTGATTAACTATGCCACTTTGTTTACATACTCATCTCATATGTATATACTGTACTCGATACCATCTACTGTATCTTGCCTATGCTGCTCTGCACCATCAGTCATTCATATCTTTATGTACATATTCTTTATCCCCTTACACTGTGTATAAGATATTAGTTTTGGAATTGTTAGTTAGATTACTTGTTGGTTATTACTGCATTGTCGGAACTGGAAGCACAAGCATTTCGCTACACTTGCATTAACATCTGCTAACCATGTGTATGTGACAAATAAAATTTGATTTGATTTGATGGCTTTTTGCAAACCAAATCAGTTTCCCACATTTATTCAACGTCATCACAGTGATTTTTTGGGTTGAAATTATGTGGAAGCAACATTGACAACCAGTTTTTAACCAGTGGGGAGTTTCAATTAGAGACTGATGGATCACAGTAGAGCAGACTTTTCCAATATCCCACTGAACCATCTTACCTCACAGGCCTAACAGAGAGCCAGAGAACACAGGACTCCAATCCACTTTGGTTTATACCAGAGCATAGCTGGGAGCTTTAGTAAAGAGAGTGGGAGAAGGTATATCTCACCTAGACAAAAGGGGATTTGCAATCTGTGATTGCTACATCCATTTTATTTAAATACATGTATACCTGTTGATTGAAGAATATAACCTATAGATGCTTTATTACCTTAGCTCAACTGTCATACCCCAGCAGAACACAAAATATACTGAACAAAAATATAAACATGTAAAGTATTGGTCCTATGTTTAATGAGTTGAAATAAAAGATCACGGAAACCTTCTATACGCACAAAAAGCTTGTGTCTCTCCAATGGTATGCACAAATTAGTTTACATCCCTGCGAGTGAGCATTTCTCCTTTGCCAATATAATCCATCCACCGGCATATCAAGAAGCTGATTAAACAACATGATCTGTTCACAGGTGCACCTTGTGCTGGGGACAATAAAAGCCCACTCTAAAATGTGCAGTTTTGTCTCAACACAATGCCACAGATGTCTCAAGTTGAGGGAGCGGGCAGTTTGTATGCCAACTGCAGGAATGTTCACCAGAGCTGTTGCCAGAGTATTTAATGTTCATTTCTCTACCATACACCACCTCCGAAGTCATTTTAGAGAATTTGGCAGTAAGTCCAACCCGCCTCTCAATCACAGACTGTGTAACCACGCCAGCCCAGGACCTCCACATCAGGCTTCTTCACCTGCAGGATCGTCTGAGACCAGCCAACAGGACAGCTGATGAAACTGAGGAGTATTTCTGTCTGTAATGTTGGGAAAAACTCATTCTGATTGGCTGGGCCTTGACCCCAAGTGGGTGGGCTCATGGCTGCACCTCTGCCGAGTCATGTGAAATCCATAGATTAGGGCCCAATTTATTTATTTAAATTTACTGATTTTCTTACATGAACTGTAACTCAGTAAAATAGTTGAAATTGTTGCGTTTATATTTTTGTACAGTGTACAAGCTTGTTTTCTTATGTGTAAACAAACACTGTATAGCCTCAAAACACGGTTAAAACTAGAGGATAACAGGTGACTGACGTTTCGATGTCTTCCTCAGACTTCTGTACAATGAATTAAAGGGAACTAAAATAAATCACTCTGCCTTTTTTGATGAGTGCTCCAACTCATTTCTGGCTTGAATTAGTCCTTTTGGATGTTTTTCTTGGTAAACTCTTCTCATTTCCAAGTAGTGAGTCATCATAGATAATACACTGGTGTGAAAACCAAATTATTTGCTTGTCATAAACTGTATTTATGGACCACAATCAACAGTACAAATCAAATCTTATTGGTCACATACACGTGTTTAGCAGATGTTATTGCGGGTGTAGCGAAATGCTTGTGTTTCTAGCTGCAACAGCGCAGTAATATTGAACAATTTCATAACATATACCTAATACACACAAATCTAAGTAAAGGAATGGAATTAAGAATATATAAATACATGGACGAGCAATGTCAGAGCGGCCTAGACTAAGATACAGTAGAATACAGTATATACATATGAGAAATGCAAGATAAGTAAACATTAAAGTGACTTGTGTTCCATTTATGAACGTGGCCAGTGATTTCAAGTCTATGTATATAGGCAGCAGCCTCTAATGTGCTAGTGATGGCTATTTAACAGTCTGATGGCCTTGAGATAAAAGTTGTTTTTCAGTCTCTCGGTCCCAGCTTTGATGCACCTGTACTGACCTTGTCTTCTGGATGATAGAGAGGTGAACAGGCAGTGGCTCGGGTGGTTGTTGTCCTTGATTTTCTTGGCCTTCCTGTGACATCAGATGCTGTAGGTGTCCTGGAGGGCAGGTAGTTTGCCCCCATGATGCATTGGGCAGACCGCACTACTCTCTGGAGACATTTGTCTCTGCCAAGTTTTCTAAAGAAATAGTGGTCATATTCATAATATTGATGTAGTGATTCATGCATAACATGGCCTGAGAATTAAACCAAGGATATTACGAAGCCCAACTAAAACTTAATAAGTGCCATACTCTGCACTTAAAAAATATGAACTATAGAAAAGGTTGTATATCTTACGGTACTTATAGTGAATGGAGGCTTTGGCTGACCACCAAACATCTCCAACTCCTATACCTCCTCACCTAGTCCAATCTTCCACCCAGGACTCAGGGCCCAGGACTCCCATCACAGAGCAGCTGACAGATTATCATAACACACCCACGCTCACACACCCACACTCACACTCCCGCTCACACAGTGGAACCCTCGGTGGTGACCCATGCCTCGCCCTGAGAATGTGTGTATCAATGCTGAGAAGCAGGTCAAGCATTCTGAAAGTGCAGCAAAGTGAAATAATTGTCACATTGATTTACCCAGACGGTTTAGGGTTTACCACTCAGATACACCCCCACCTCTAAAGGCCCCACTCTCCGGCCCAGTACCATGTCAAAGGCCCCCAATTCAAAGGCAATGGTCCCCGATGTTCTCTGATGAGACTGAGTGTGATGGTTGAGGGTCCCTTTGGGTTTGAAATAAGAGGACCTGAAGACCATCTGAAGACAGAAAGCCTCTATTGAGTAATACATGGAATCAATGAGCACATTGAGTAGGATCACTGTATTGTGGGGATACAATATGGTCCTCTGTATATCTCCCATTATATTTAATGTAACATTTCACAAAAAGACCAATACTGTTGGTCAGTTTATTATTATTATTATTTCTTTTTTTACATATATTTAACTAAGCAAGTCAGTTAAGAACAAATTCTTACATACAATGACGGCCTACCGAAAGGCCTCCTGATGGAATTTTAAATTTAAAAAACTAAAAATAGGACAAAACACATCACGACAAGAGAACACAACACTACATAAAGAGAGACCTAAGACAACATAGCAAGGCAGCAACACATGACAACACAGCATGGTAGCAACACAACATGACAACATGTTAGCAGCACAACATGGTACAAACATTATTGGGCACTGACAACAGCACAAAGGGCAAGAAAGTAGAGACAATACATCACACAAAGCAGCCACAACTGTCAGTAAGAGTGTCCATAATTGAGTCTTTGAATGAAGAGATGGAGATAAAACTGTCCAGTTCGAGTGTTTGTTGCAGCTCGTTCCAGTTGCTAGCTGCAGCATACTGAAAAGAGGAGCGACCCAGGGATGTGTGTGCTTTGGGGACCTTTAACAGAATGTGACTGGCGAAACGGGTGTTGTATGTGGAGGATGAGGGCTGCAGTATATGATATCTCAGATAGTGGGGGAGTAAGACCTATGAGGGTTTTATAAATAAGCATCAACCAGTGGGTCGATGCTTATTGCGACGGATATATAGAGATGGCCAGTTTACAGAGGAGTATAAAGTGCAGTGATGTGTCCTATAAGGAGCATTGGTGGCAAATCTGATGGCCGAATGGTAAAGAACATCTAGTCGCTCGAGAGCACCCTTACCTACCGATCTATAAATTGCGTCTCCGTAATCTAACATGGGTAGGATGGTCATCTGAATTAGGGTTAGTTTGGCAGTTGGGGTGAAAGAGGAGTGATTATGATAGAGGAAACCAAGTCTAGATGTAACTTTAGCCTGCAGCTTTGATATGTGCTGAGAGAAGGACAGTGTACCGTCTAGCTATACTCCCAAGTACTTGTATGAGGTAGTAATCACACCTGTGGGGATAGGGGTATTCTTCTTACCAAACCACATGAACTTTGTTTTGGAGGTGTTCAGAATGAGGTTAAGGGCAGAGAAAGCTTGTTGGACACTAAGAAAGCTTTGTTGTAGAGAAAAAGCTTTGTTGTAGAGCATTAAATCCAGCTGACCTGGATTTAATTAGAAGATCTGTCTCTATGTTTTATTCACAGCCATTGGAGATACCTACATTATTACAATAATGAGTGGTAGAATCACAACAAAATTGTAATACAAATATTTGTTTGTCATTTTGATCATATTGATACATTAAGAGTGCCTATGCACATGGTGGAATCAATAAGTGTTTTTCAGGTTAACAGCTCTTCCTTTTGTGTGCATAGCAATGGGCTTTTAGAGGGGAGGACAGAGAGACTGAAAAGGGTAAAGAGGCAATTGTTCATTCCTTGCCCCTGCTCTTTTCACCTTGTGACCGAGTGGTCCAGAGAGAAGAGGGGCCACTTAGTACCAAACCCTAAGTCTACTAGAGTGTCTGCTGACCTTTTCATGTGTTTCAGGGACAAAGGCCTGAGCAGGGAGGCAAATGCTGTTAGCACACCATACTGGGGGGGAAAGGTTTGGTGGAAGGTTTTTAAATGTGAAGCTGCGAACAAAGGTGACGGTTTCAGACATAACATCCTATTAGAAATTATATGCATCGACCTATAGAAGTGGTCGTGATCCAGAAACAGCTAGATATAATGAGGGATAGGCACTGGCAGCGAAGGTCTATGTTAAAAAACAGCCATAGAGAAATCAAATGCATCTCAATTAATCTTAATTAACCTCCTCATTAAGTGGAAGTGGTATGATTCTGTTTTGGGGGGTGTGGGGCGGTACTGGGTATTGTTGATATGAAACATGGTGGGCGGGGGAATCACCCGAGGATGGTAGTGACCCACATTTCGGGAAAATATATGGGGGGGGGGGGTCGATCCCCAAAACCCCCTAGGCAGCCCACCTCATTGGTTCATTACCGGTGGTAAGCACGCTTATCCCCCTGCCAGTCTTTAGTGTCTGCAGCCAGCCCTGGTAAATACCATAGGCCAGATTTATCCACAGCCCCAGACTCGTATATCGCTCTACACTCTATCCATCTGTCTGATAGGCTAAAGTCAGTAGGGTAAACCCATGCCTCTGTTTGCCATGTCTACTCTACCCTCCTCCCTATGCCACTTACGGTTTACAGCCATGAAGCAACCAACCAATCAATAATAGGGAAGCTTTTTAGGACCTTAACACACTTTATAAGCGCATAGTCATGCCCATGGGCCATTGTGGTCATGAACTGCCTTTTTAGAGCTCTATTGAGCAGAAATGTATATAGCCACACAGATCTACAGTACACACTATGCCATACCAGACTGAGACAAAGGTCTCCTTTCTTTGTCATAACTGTTCTAGGCCTAGGGTCCTTTGCCTTTGCCATTCACCCATTTGCATTCAAACCAATATTGGCCGTTTACTCCTTTCTACCTGCAAGCATTTTAACACCATCACAAAGGTAGTCTCCTTTCACTTTGGATTGTGGCCAGGAGACATATTTCATGTGACAGTGCAACAGAGGTGAGAAATGAGGAAGGAAAATGCGTTTGAGCCAATCAGTTGTGTTGTGACAAGGTAGGGGGGAGGTATACAAAAGATATACCAAATAGGGCTAAGGCCATGTCCATATTATGGCAAGAACAGCTCAAATAAGCAAAGAGAAACGACAGTCCATCATTACTTTAAGACATGAAGGTCAGTCAATCAGGAACATTTCAAGAACTTTGAAAGTTTCTTCAAGTGCAATCGCAAACCATCAAGCGCTACGATCAAACTGGCTCTCATGAGGACCGCCACAGTAAGGAAGACCTAGAGTGACCTCTGCTGCAGAGGACAAGTTAGAGTTACCAGCCTCAGAAATTGCAACCCAAATAAATGCTTCACAGAGTTCAAGTAACAGACACATCTCAACATCAACTGTTCAGAGGAGATGTGTGTGAATCAGGCCTTCATGGTCAAATTGCTGCAAAGAAACCACTGCTAAAGGACACCAATAATAAGAAGAGACTTGCTTGGGCCAAAAAACACAAGCAATGGACTGGTGGAAATTTGTCCTTTGGTCGGGAGTCCAACTTGAAGACCTTTGGTTCCAACCGCCATGTCTTCGTGAGATACAGTGTGGGTGAACGCATGATCTCAGCATGTGTGGTTCCCACCGTGAAGCTTGGAGGAGGAGGTGTGATGGTGCTTTGCTGGTGACACCTTCAGTGATATATTTAGAATTTACAGCACACTTAACCAGCATGGCTACCACAGCATTCTGCAGCGATACGCCATCCCATCTGGTTTGGGCTTAGGGGGACTATCATTTGTTCTTCAACAGGACAATGACCCAACACACCTCCAGGGTGTTTAAGGGCTATTTTACCAAGAAGGAGAGTGGTGGAGAGCTGCATCAGATGACCTGGCCTCCACAATCCCCCGACCTCAAACAAATTGAGATGGTTTGGGATGAGTCGGACCACAGAGTGAAGGAAAAGCAGCCAACAAGTGTCAGCATATGTGGGAACTCCTTCAAGGCTGTTGGAAAAGCATTCCAGGTGAAGCTTGTTGAGAGAATGCCAAGAGTGTGCAAAGCTGTCATCAAGGCATCAAGGGTGGCTACTTTGAAGAATCTCAAATATATTTAGATTTGTTTAACACTTTTTTTTGTTACTACATGATTCCATATGTGTTATTTCATAGTTTTGATGTCTTCATTATTATTCTACAATGTAGAAAATAGTAAAACAAAGAAAAACCCTTGAATGAGTAGGTGTTCTAAAACTTTTGACCGGTAGTGTATATAATGCTCACCAGCCTCACCTGGTTTAATGTACCTCAGGCTGATAGACGCAGGCTGAAGGGCAAAGTTGTTGTATGGTTTACTACATTACCTATGCCATCCGACCTGTCTGCTCCCAATAAGCTGTCACTTACCATTATTTGGATCTATTGCGCGGCTCACGCTGTCCTCAGGCACCGGGTTCGGAATACTGCAGCTATGCACAAATCAAAGTGATGCCTCCTCAGCCCCACTGCTGTGTATCAATGAATGTATACTGCGGGAATAAAACAAAAATATGTCATTGTAAATGCATGTAGGCCAATATTTACTAAATCAATCTGACACTAAATCAACTGAGTAGCTTACAGTAGCGGTTTCTCCAAAAATGTAGCTAGGCTAGTAGTAAGTTCAGAAATATAGTAGCCCCAATAAATACATTTAGCCTTTAAGTACTACTTAATACTACCCTGACCAAGAATGCTCTCAAATGCAATCAAACACAGACTATTGGGGAAGTTAGGCCACGAGTGGCCAGAGCCTCAAAGCCTACTACTTAAAAATTGTTATATTAAATGCAAGTTAAAATAATATAAGAACAGTGGCTGGAATTAAGTCTATACAAAATACATGAAAATGCCAGTTAGTCACAATCATGACATTGAACTAAATCTACTAAATCTATCTGACATTAGATAAATTAGTGTAAATTACATGTAAAACTCTTTTCAACCTGTCCTTTCTCACTATCTACTCCAAAGAACTTGTTTCACCTATAGTCAATAACATTTACATGATTAACATATTCATACAACTAATTGTAATAATATTGATCATTTAAAATAAAGGGTTTAGAATGAGGACACTTTTAAAACACCAAAACATGTATTGGACACTAAAGAAACAAGGCACATGGTGTAGATCCCATAGCAATCTTCTCAAAATGTCTGATTACAGTTGCGTTTTAAAGGGATAGCAGTAATTGATTATCGCCCCATAGGTCCCACCTGTTACATTAGTTCGAGAAAGGCCAATCAGGTTGGAAAAAAACTATGCTTGATCTGAGTTCAAAACAGTGTCTTATCTGTAGACTAGCCTACAAGCATGTTTAAAATGCAGGACGTCATCATCACGAACCTACCTGTGCATGCATGGTCAGGGTGTTCTGTGATTCATAGACTGCATCAAAGTGCAGGTTTCGGGCGCCAGGTCAAGGATTTTAATGCTATGGCGCACCCAAGTGGGGATATTTTGCTTTGCAACCATTTCCATCCTCTCGCTCCATCTGTTCGTGCGTGCCTGTATAAGCACGTGACATAATTGGAGCAGAAAAGGAATTAACCAGAATTCTTTCAATCGATCATTTGTGGAGTGCACCGGAGCCGTCAATTAAAAAATGTCGAACAGATCGCATCAAGCCGACACCCGAAATATGCGGTATTGCTTACACTCCACCAGATAAATTCTTATAATTCTCTTTTCCCAGGCCACATAATGTCATTCATGTTGTTTAGAGTTGTAACGTCAGCTACCTGTCATTGCACGCCTGTTATAATTTCGAAACCAAGTTTTGGTGAGGTAGGTTGGCTTGCTATCTACCCAATATTCCTAGCAAGTGTTAATTACGGTCCATTTTCTTCAGTAAATGTATGTACAGTGTAATTCACAAATTTACAATTTTGAGCAAGTTTACATTTTGTTGATTTGAACTAAGCATATGAGTTTGGTCCAGACACGTCATGACTGCATGCCAAACTTGCACGCGCTAACGTTACAGTAGAGTACCACAGTACGAGTCATAATATCCATAACCTAGCGGTCAAACAAGGAAATGGTTCCAATCGTTTTTCCACCATTTATTTTCCCCATAGAGGATTTTTGAAACACTTAAATTAAGGGCTGTGTTTCGTGTAGGCTTACCCTGGTGTGACGTCTTGATAATCGTGTAAAATCTCTCTTGGACAAGGTTACTTTTTTTTCAATATACCATTTCCCTGTTTGACTGCTAGGTTTTATGGGTAGTATGACACATCCACTGTGGGGCTCTGCCAAGACATTTGTACTGGACCATTAGGGCACAGGAAAAATGGGGTTTCTGGATAAAGCACCTCCTTCTCCCAACCTCATCAAACTGCACAAAGTGTTATAAGAGAGACACATTTTCAGCGGTGGAAAGTACAAATTAGGTAGGTTTTTTTGGGTATCTGTACTGTACTATTGATATTTTTGACATCTTTTACTAAACTACATTCCTGAAGAAAAATAATGTACTTTTTACTTCATACCTTTCCCTGACACCCAAATGTACTCGTTACATTTTGACAGGAAAATGGTCAAATTCACACACTTATCAAGAAAACATCCCTGGTCATCCCTACTCCCTCTGATCTGGCGGACTCACGAAACACATGCTTCATTTGTAAATTATGTCTGAGTGTTGGCGTGTGCCCCTAGCTATCCGTCAATAAAAAATAACATTGTGCAGTCTGGTTTACTTTTGATACCTGTGTACATTTTTGAAATTCCATTTACTTTAAATACTTAAGTATATTTAAAACCAAATACCTTTACTCAAACAGTACATTTATATTTTCCAACGGGGCTATACATTTGGGTGTGTGAACCTATTGGGGCGGTAAGCAAATTGGAGTGGGTCTAGGGTGTCAGGTCGGGTGGAGGTGATATGGTTCTTGGCTAGTCTCTCAAAGCACTTCATGTTGACAGAAGTGAGTGCTACGGTGCGATAGTCGTTTAGCTCAGTTACCTTAGCTTTCTTGGGAACAGGAAAAATGGTGACTCTTGAAGCATGTGGGGACAGCAGACTGGGATAACGATTGATTGAATATGTCAGTATTCACACCAGCCAGCTGGTCTGCGCATGCTCTGAGGACGCAGCTGGGGATGCCATCTGGGCCTACAGCCTTGCGAGGGTTAACACGTTTAAATGTTTTACTCACATCGGCTGCAGTGAAGGAGAGTCCGCAGGGTTTGGTAGCGGGCTGTGTCAGAGGCACTGTATTGTCCTCAAAGCGGGCAAAGAAGTTGTTTAGTCTGTCTGGGAGCAAGACATCCTGATCCGCGACGGGGCTGGTTTTCTTTTTGTAATCCGTGATTGACTGTTGACCTAGCCACATACCTCATGTCTGAGCCGTTGAATTGTGACTCTACTTTGTCTCTATACTGATGCTGAGCTTGTTTGATTGCCTTGAGGAGGGAATAGCTACACTGTTTTTATTCGTTCATGTTTCCAGTCACCTTGCCCTGATTAAAAGCAGAGGTTTGCGCTTTCAGTTTTGCGTGAATGCTGCCATCAATCCACGGTTTCTGGTTTGGGAATGTTTTAATAGTTTCTGTGGGTATGACATCGCCGATGCACTTGCTAATAAACTCGCTCACCGAATCAGCGTATTCGTCAATGTTGTTTGATGCAATGCGGAACATATCCCAGTCCACATGATCGAAGCAATCTTGAAGTGTGAAATCAGATTAGTCGGACCAGCGTTGAACAGACCTGAGCACGGGAGCTTCCTGTTTTAGTTTCTGTCTATAGGCTGGAAGCAACAAAATTAAGTTGTGGTCAGCTTCCCCGAAGGGAGGGCGGGGGAGGGCCTTATATGTGTCGCGGAAGTTAAAATAACAAGATCTCACCTCGTGGGTCATCAATGATCATGAGGATGGTGAGGGATCAGCCCAGAACTACACGGCAGGACCTGGTCAATGACCTGAAGAGAGCTGGGACCACAGTCTCAAAGAAAACCATTAGTAACACACTACGCCGTCATGGATTAAAATCCTGCAGTGCACGCAAGGTCCCCCTGCTCAAGCCAGCGCATGTCCAGGCCCGTCTGAAGTTTGCCAATGACCATCGGGATGATCTAGAGGAAGAATGGGAGAAGGTCATATAGTCTGATGAGACAAAAATAGAGCTTTTTGGTCTAAACTCCACTCGCCGTGGTTGGAGGAAGAAGAAGGATGAGTACAACCCCAAGAACACCATCCCAACCGTGAAGCATGGAGGTGGAAACATCATTCTTTGGAGATGCTTTTCTGCAAAGGGGACAGGACGACTGCACCGTATTGAGGGGAGGATGGATGGGGCCATGTATCGCAAGATCTTGGCCAACAACCTCCTTCCCCCAGTAAGAGTATTGAAGATGGGTCGTGGCTGGGTCTTCCAGCATGACAACGACCAGAAACACACAGCCAGGGCAACTAAGGAGTAGCTCCGTAAGAAGCATCTCAAGGTCCTGGAGTGGCCTAGCCAGTCTCCAGACCTGAACCTAATAGAAAATCTTTGGAGGGAGCTGAAAGTCCGTATTGCCCAGCGACAGCCCCAAAACCTGAAGGATCTGGAGAAGGTCTGTATGGAGCAGTGGGCCAAAATCCCTGCTGCAGTGTGTGCAAACCTGGTCAAGAACTACAGGAAACGTATGATCTCTGTAATTGCAAACAAAGGTTTCTGTACCAAATATTAAGTTCTGCTTTTCTGATGTATCAAATACTTATGTCATGCAATAAAATGCAAATTAATTACTTAAAAATCATACAATGTGATTTTCTGGATTTTTGTTTTAGATTCCGTCTCTCACAGTTGAAGTGTACCTATGATTACAGACCTCTACATGCTTTGTAAGTAGGAAAACCTGCAAAATTGGCAGTGTATCAAATACTTGTTCTCCCCACTGTATATTCAATGTGCGGGCCAAAATTGAGTCTATGATTAAGAAGGTGGAGCCCATTTCTGTCTGCATTAACAAGGACAACACACAGGCTTTTCATCATTGTATAAATTTGTCATTTTTAAATGAAGTGTGCAAATGAACAAGATTATGGACAATGTCAAATGTGATATAGCGAAGCACCTGAGTGAGCTGGGTGTGCAATTACGCAGGCAAACGGAGTGCAGGTGTGCAAACGGAGGACACAAACAACTGGATTTGTTATCCCTTTCATGCCCTGCCTCCAGTCCACTTACCGATATCTGAACAAGAGAGCCTCATTGAAATTGCAACAAGCGGTTCTGTGAAAATTTAATCAGAAGCCACTGCCAGATTTCTGGATAGGGCTGCGCTTAGTTTCTTGCCTTGGCAAATCGCACTGTTAAGACACTGATGCCCTTTGCAACCACGTACCTATGTGAGTGTATTCTCGGCCCTCACTAGCATAAAACTAAATACAGGCACAGACTGTGTGGAAAATTATTTAAGACAGACTCTCTCCAATACAACCCAACATTGCAGAGTTATGTGCATCCTTTCAAGCATACCCTTTTCATTAACCTGTGGTGTGTTATTCACAATTTAATGAAAAAATAATTTAGCCATCTTAAATATAAAACCTTAAGAGCAAAATTATTATATTATTTGTGCCCTGGTCCAAAATAGTTCTGTCACTTCCCACATGCTGGGTTGTGACAACAACTCACACTCATTCTTATGTGTAATACATGTAGTGTATAGTGTGTGGCAGGCTTACAATGATGACAAAAAACAGCATTTGAGAGTGCGCTGACCCTGGTGCAAGAGCTGGAGGTTGAATTTAAAAAATGTTTAACCTCTTTTTCGTGGTATCCAAATGGTGTCTCATCGCTGCAACTCCCGTATGGACTCGGGAGAGGCAAAGGTCGAGAGCAATGCGAAACCCAACCTCGCTGCACTGATTCTTGACACAACGCACATCCAACCCGGAAGCCAGCCGCACCAATGTGTCGAAGGAAACAGACAGCCGTAGACCTTGTGACCTGGTGCAAGCCATAGGAGTTGCTAGTGCACGATGAGACAAGGATATCCCTGCCGGCCAAACCCTCCCTAACCTGGACGACGCTGGGCCTATTGTGCGTTGCCCCATGGACTTCCCAGTCGCGGCCGGCTGCGACAGAGCCTGGGCTCGAACCCAGAATCTCTGGTGGCACAGCTAGCCTTAGACCACTGCGCCACCCGGGAGGCCAATTTTGAATGGGTACGGGACTATAAAAGGTTTGGGAACCACTGCACTAGTTCATCTGACTCCGAAGTAGATGAAGGGCCTCATTTGCCAAAATACCGAAGTATCCCATTAATGTGTATTGGGCTTGACCATAATGGCTTTAATCAGGGCTGATCAAATAGTGAGTGGATGTTCCAATTCCTTACTATGGCTATTTTTCTGATGATGCGAGGTAATTCCTTCGTCAGGAAGGGGGTGCTGGTGGCAGAGCTGACCCTCATGGAGCAGCACTTCCCGTCCATCAGGAGGAAGCTGGAACAGGTGTAGGAGAGGATGAGGGCCCTAGACATGGCCAAGCAGGTCGGACCGCACCACTCCCTGGAGAGCTACTGCGACCTGGAGCAGGTACACACACGCACTAAACTGCACCTCCTGGTTGTAGTGGCACTTAAAGGAAAACAATGTGTGTTTGTGTTAAACAGTTGGTCGAGACCCTGCAGGCTCCTGTGTATGTCCAGTCTTTTGACCTGAAGTGTCTGTCTCTGGGCAGAAGTGAGTCGAAGTTGACCTGAATTACAATTTGAATGCCCATACTGTAGCCATGTGGACTGACCTGAACTCTGCTACTGTAGTTTGAACTGACATCTGACCTAAGGCCTGTGTGTTTCAGCTGTATAGTTCAGCAACATGAGCTGGATAGGAGACTGAAGATCAACATTCGGAATGTCAAGATTGCGCCCGAGTGGCGCAGCGGTCTAAGGCACTGCATCTCTATAGTGACGCGTCTAGCACTGACACCCTGGTTCAAATCCAGGCTGTATCACAACTGGCCGTGATTGGGAGTCCCATAGGGCGGCACACAATTGGCCCAGCATCGTAAATAAGAATTTGTTCTTAACTGACTTGCCTAGTTAATTATATATACATTTTTTTATGTAAGTCCTGTAATTGACCATTTTTTTAGGGTTGGTCTTTTAATTATTATTTTTTACGTGGTTTAAGTGACTTGACTCTGAGCGAGAGAGGCCCAGCAGTAGGCAGGGCCCAACAGGAATGATGAGACCTCCCCCATCCAGCAATAGAGACCCTGTTCCCCCTCCAGGAGCAGGAAAGCTTGTGGATGACTAGGCCTACCCGGGACCCCTGTCCCAGCCCTGGCCCTCACCCCATCTCAGATTCTGGACCCAACGTCATAATGGAGGAGATTATAGAAGATTGAACAAGGACACAAAGGGAATTTAAATCCAGCCATCAACTCACCACATCCAGAACCGCTAGGTTCTCAACTGGAGGTTAGTGGCAATATCACAGTAACATTTAGAGCAGAGGTCGGCAACAGGCGGCAAGTGTTTGTTTTATTTTAACCTCCCCAAAGATACAAATAATAATAATAATAATATACAGTACATATATTGTTAGGATTAGATTTTCTTTTGTAAAATTCAGCTAAAAATGATTAATTCAGGCAAGCTGTTCCCAAGTAGTCCTACAAATAAAGAGACGTGATTGTGTCTCAATGTAATCAAAGTATGAAATTGTTCATTTTCAAATACAGTCTGTTTTTGGTTTTTACTTATGGTTAATTTGCAGTGTACAAATTACATTTTGACCACCCGCTCAGACAAAAATCATCTCGCGGCCGAATCTAGTTGTCTGCCCCTTGTGAGAGCACATGTTAGTGCATGTCTGTTGAGGTAAACCGCGCCCCATTATCAAGAGAATAATAATGGTGTTTTTTGGTTCCTAGTTGTAGTTATCCCAGCACACCTATCTGAGCTGCAAAGGCCACTGAGAGCCCAGAGGAGCAACAAGAAGATCCAGGAGGACCTCCCACCTGTGTCAGATCAACACTGTTGATCTACACAACACACATTTCACATGACAACATACACAAGTTTCTCTCTTGCGCCGTCTCGCCCTCTCAGACCTGCGAACGTTTGCTCCACCTGGACAGCCACAACATGTGACTTCATCTGCTAATATCTGACAAGAGCCATGGTCATAAAGGTGACGCAACATCACATACCACACTGTTAAGTCTCAGTATTCTCACTGCTGAGTGGTGGCATATTTCACCATCCTTTGATTTAACACTAATTCCTCTGTACTAACCTTTTCCTCTCCTCTCTCAGAGAACACAGAGCATCGTCCGGTGACAGTCACTGTACTGCCCCAGCCGGGCTGGGAAAGAAGCCAGCATCGCAGACTTGCGGGTTAGTGAGGGCTTCGCTCTGAAAGAGAGGAGGACACGGTGAGTAACAGAACTGTGTGCATGTATGTTTTACAGTTGAGTAGAAGATGTTTCCTAGGACCCATGTCTATCTACTGGCTCTAGTTATCTGCCCTCTCTCTGTCCCTGTGTCCTGTGCTATGGAGTGTCCCCCAATCTTAAACTAGAGGAGTTCTCCAACTGACTCCAAGGGCCTTCAAAACAGGACACCTGACTCAGAAAACCAGACCCCCTCCTTTGACTGGTTTGTCTCCCCTCCCAAGCCTGCCCCATGTACCAACCCCTCCCCAGACAGAAATTAAAAGTTTATCACCATTTGGTATTTTTTGCTTTGAACTGGACAAATTTGACAGAAATGACAAATGAGCCCAATTGAACACAAATTAAGGCCAGGCTAAACACCACATGAGGGACAGAGTTTTACTGTGTGTGCTGCAAATGTATTTCTTGCACTTGATGCATGTGTACTGTCTTCCTGCATGTGTACTGTCTTCCTGTCCTTCTTGGGTCCTCACACATTGCAGTGCTTCTTATTGCTACTGGCTGCATCTAGAATGATAAACACTTAGTTAGTTCAGAAATTTTACTAACATCTCACTCTCATATATAGTTACAGCAGGCCAAGGTAGGAGAGTCAGACACACACACATGCAACATAACTCACACTTCCGGTATTGGAGTTGTTGGTTCTGTGGGATGGGTCACCAGCATCCTTCTGAATCCTCATGATGGCTGCAGAAGCTGGGGTCCTTGGGAAATGTTGCCTCCCCTGGATTTGAGGTCTTACCAATGCCTTGCTCAGCGCCTCGAATGCGCCGTCTCCGCTGGCGCTTCCCTCTGTCCACTCTTCCTTTTGTAGTATTGTAATCCATTATGGTTTTTGATGTTCCAGGCCACAGATTCTCCCATCCCTATGCTGCATAATCATGAGTATCACATTTGCCTTTCTTTGTCACGTAGGACACCAGGGACGTGAACACAAACTAAGCCTGTTCCATGTATTCAACAGCTGAGGAGGGAGCTCTGGCTTGTTTTGTTTTTTCATAATGTTCCTACCAGCTTCCTCTTGAGCTCCTGTCCCAGCTTATACAAAGTAAAAAAGTTATTGCATGTGATGTTGTGGCCACGGAGTCCCTGTGTCACGTCCAGGACAACTCGTATCCCTTGGTTCTTCTCAGGCTCCTATCTTGCTTCCCCGTATACACTTGCAAGTTCCACACATATGATGAAGCAGCGGCCCCTAAATGATATAAGCTGCTCAACAGTAACATTGGGAATACCCACTTGTCCCACACTGACCTGATTGCAGCTAGCTTGTCTCTCTGCCGCTGAGCTGGTGTCTCGGTTATCTAAGCGGATAATCCTGGAAATGTGAAAGTTTTCCAGAGACATTGTTGCACAGAAAAGTTCTCTGCATCCCACGGGAATCTGTGGATCTGAAAACACAAGCTGGATAACAAGGATAATAATAAGGGTAGCCTAGTGGTTAGAGCGTTGGACTACAAAGCAAAAGGTTGCAAGTTTGAATCCCCGAGCTGACAAGGTACAAATCTGTCGTTCTGCCCCTGAACAGGCAGTTAACCCACTGTTCCTAGGCAGTCATTGAAAATAATAATTTGTTCTTAACTGACTTGCCTAGTAAAATAAAGGTAAAAAAAAAGAAAAAAAAAAAAAAGAAGAAAATAACCCCAAAGTATGCATGTAAATGATTTTGGTCCGTTTCGCTCCAAAAACACACTTCCCTCCAAATTAGTGCAGTCCAGAATGATTTTCTGGATGGTGTCTTGGATGAACAGTTCAAAAGAAGACTGTCCTGCACATGAGAAACCGCCATCTGTCGGCCCTGGTTGCATCCTTATCACATTGGCAGCCATGTGTGGTGGCTCATTCCTTGGACAAGACCATTCAATTTCCAAAAAATGTTTACATCCATATTTATCCTGCTGATGGGCTGTCCTGGGGCTGGCTGAGGGTCAATCGCATCTTCTTCCAACTCAGTCAGACTCCAAATTGAGAGACATGATCCTGAATCTACAAAGTGGAAGATGCTCCTTCCACACTAGCTTCTCTCTGCAAAAATGATTTCTAAGGCCCTCTGAGCAGAGAATTTGCCATACTGATTGATTGTGGTGAGCCACACATGCAAAGCTATTTTATTTGTGTCCCTCCCTGGCTGGGGTAGTGTATGGGGAAAATACAGATTTTTAAAAATTTAAATAATGTGTTGTAATAACATTTCAGTTTCACTCACTACAAAGGGTAAGGAGTGTGAGAAAAGCGCGAGACAGCACCAAGAACCTGTCTATGTTGAAACAGCAGGCCCAGGGAGGAGGAAGACGGAAGGCACAAAGCAAACCGGTTTCATTTTTACTTGTTTTCACCTACACCCACACTTATTACCCTTGGGTCCTGAACACACATGCAATAATGTATAGGGGGGTGCACTCTGTGAAAATGTGTTCTTGTACATGTTCTTCACAGAAAATGAGCCAAGGCCAATAAGTCTCAGGTAGAATTGATTTTTTAAATAATTTATTTTAAACACTGAAAATGGATCCCACAGACCCGAACACCACACAAGGATTAAGTGCACAAGGCTACATGTGTGAAAAGTAACATTCACTGAGTAAGAAATAAAACAATCCCCCCTCAGTGTTACAGTATGTCAAGTTTAACACACAAGCAAAGCAATATCTTTGGGCTACAATGCTCATTATTACATTGTACACGTTCTGCCTTTGTTGGCATAATTGATCTCTTTCAGGCAGAGCGTACACCTGGCATCCACGTTATCGACAGAGGGAAAGTGTGGTGTTCCCGTCGCCTCTATTGGCATCCATCTTAATTAAGCCAGGCCCAGCTACACTTGATCCCTGAATCCACTTATTTAAACCTCTACAGCATCGGTGGGTCCCCCACGGGATGGTTGAGCTAATGTAGGCTAATGCGATTAGCATGAGGTTGTAAGTAATGAGAATTTCCCAGGAGATATCTGATATTGGCTTAAATTGTTAATCTAACTGCACTGTCCAATTTACCATGCTATTGTTTGAGTGCACAGTTATGAACATAAAATTATATTAATAAACCAATTAGGCACATTTGGAACATAATTGCAATGGTTCATTGGATCAGTCTAAAACTGCACATACACTGCAGCCATCGAGTGGCCAAAATCTAAATTGCACCCCCGGCTGGAATACATTAAGGCCTTTCTCTTGCATTTCTTTGTATTATCTTTTACCAGATATAATGCGTTTTTTTCTACATTCATTTCACATTTGCTCAAACTTAAGTGTTTCCTTTCAAATGGTACCAAGAATGTATATCCTTGCTTCAGGTCCCGAGCTACAGGCAGTTAGATGTGGGTGTCGTTTTCGGCGAAAATTTAAATGTGGCAGATTCTGAGCAAGCAATGCCTCTTTCACCCAATTCTCTAACTTGAGTGAAAACATTAGTTCATAGATAACATTTCACAGATTGCCAGGGTCCAGTGAGCAACTAACATTATAGCTTGAACAGCAAGGAGTCATATACCAGTTAATACTATACCTAATTGGTTCCTCTTAACGTTACATCAGATGAGGTAATAACCCAGACTTTGGACAGCTAATTTTTACACCATAAACTAAGTTCGATAATGTTGCTCAACATTTCTCTGGCCAGCTAACGGATAATTTGATCCAGCTACTGTAGCCAGACAACAATTCTTGTTCCACCACACTTGCTCCCTCACCTCAAACTTTCCAAATGTCTGTTTTTTTTTCAAGTTCCAGCTCAAGTATGCTTCTTCACCAAATCAAAAACTGCTTTTCCACTCTCCTTCCAGAGCACGCGCTGATGCAGCAACTAGCAAGATGGTTGGCTCTTTAGTCTCGTGCTGCATTCTGTTATATGAACGATTGGATGGGCCCAGACCTTGGATACAGACATTATTACACGCATCACTGGTTATCGTACAGCCATTAGTGACCCAAACGCGCATATTAGACAAGCTGTTGGGCTTCGCAGGTCTCAACCCAGTCAGACACGTGGACTGCCCACACACACACACACACCTCACCGTGGATCCAATCTTCACTGGAGATTGTAGCATAAGTAAATCCCATTGATGTGCAAAAGTTTGAGTTACAGGAAGGAATAGGGTGGCTTTATTTCCTTCCACTTAATCTTTAGTCAGTTTTCACATACGAAACAAATACGCAAAAGTAACATCTTGCCTCATCTCCCCATCAGGCTGCGTCAGATCCCGGCCCATCTGTATAGATTTCCCTGTAAGGCCATCAAGGTGTGAGTGGCGGGCTTCAGACCCCTGCCTCTAACTGGAGGAGGAGCGCCTGTCCTACCGGCCAGAGTGGAGCATGAACCCTGCTGCACCGCATCCGTTACCGTGAGCAAGATCTGCCTTAGTTACCACCGTCATATCAGTGTAAATCATAACAAGCTGGATACAATGACACGTTGTGGATTATTTGCATGCCCTGGCAACACTGGTCTCTGTACAACCAGGGTGATGGCAGCAGCAGAAGTCTATGTATTGTGGTTATTCACCATATACCATTCAGCCAATTAGGTAATTGTGAGATCTTGATGCAGTTAGCCATCTCAGCCAATCATCTCAATGAAGCAAGTGTAGTTTTCATGATAATGGTGTTGTCTCAGGCCACTGAGCTGGCTGTGTTCCTGTATGAGGATGCAGCTCTGGTCTACCTGCCTCTGGTGGAGAAAGGACTGGCTGGTACTACAGCTAAAGTCAAAAGGTGGGTTTGGCACTCACTTAGGAGTGCTTTTCAAAGAAAGTTTAACATATGTGAACACTGCTCAGTTTGCAGTTTGCTTGAACAATGTCAAGTCTTTCTGTAGTCTGCGTATGAAATCCAGTATATCTCACTTCTTTCTCCTTTGACCTCGCCAGAGTTCTGAAGAACGTGTCCACATCACAGGCGTTTCCTGTTTGTTGTGCATTGAGATTTATGCTGCCAAAAAGATGAAGTACTTTGTGAAACATTTTATTTAAAGTTCAGTTTTTTTTAGCAGAATGTGTAAAAAGGGCAGACCACTTTTCTAAATATTTTACATCTGAAATACTGTCTGTATGAAGGGTACAGAAGTATTAGTTTAGTTATTAAACTGCTTCACTGTTTTACTCTTAAAAACAATACCCGAATGTACTCACTGATTTGATTAAACATTTATTTTACCAAAAAAATACAATCAACTAAGAAAATAAATATGGATTAGACATTTTTTACAAGTCACTCATCACTACATTCAACTCAACATACTAAAAACCTATGTCAAACAACTCTCACCCCAACAGAAATGTTCAACTGTGCTTCAGCTTTAGTTCCCATGACGATACCTCATATTGCATAAACAATCCTAGGGCCTGTTGTCCATGACAATGTTACCATCCTTGTCTTTAACTCTGAGGCGTCCGGTGGGGTAGCGGGTCTCCTGTCTGCCATCGGTATAGACTGTCTTCAACGTGCCATCTGGGTACTCCCTCCTCTTATAGTCTGCTGTGTGGATCTCCTTCTGGCCTGTGTTGAACTGGATCTCCTTACTGCCATCCCTGGAGGAGAACATGACAACAGTGGTGAAAGATACAAGACAGAAAAAAAAACTTAAACCACTGACTTCGCGAAAGAGGCAAAGATTGGGCACTCCTCATCAAGAGCTTTTATCTGATCAAATGCATGCTAGAGTATGTAGGTGACGTATAGATATATAGACAGAGGCATGAGCTGTGTGGACTTACAAGTTAACTTGTATGATGGTCCCGTCAGTGAGGACACTCTCCTCCCTCCCATCTGGGTAGAGGTTCTTGACTGTCTGGTCAGGGAATGTGATCTCCTTCCGGCCATCAGGGAAATGCTTCTCTGCAGAAAGAAATGAGGACTTACACACGTTTAAAGCAGCACAGTGATGAAGGGGAAAATTTACATTTAATAGTAAAATAACATTACTGTCAAATAAATGCAATCAAGTCTCACCAGTCTGGTTGTTGGGGAACTGCAGAACCTCGATGCCGTCAAGATAGGTGGTGTGAGTGGTCTGGGCATCCGCATAGTAGTAGATCTGTAAGAGGACTATATTAGTTGAGACACTTACACATATATCTGGGATTCATGCAAGTCTAATATCCCATTAACACCACTGAATATGAAAGGTGTTGCCAGGGAAGGGTCACTGTCAATGACTCACCACTCTCTGGTCAGCCATGACCTGCTTGATGTCCCCGTTGAAGAAGGTGACTTTGACTGTCAGTCCGTCCGCTGACACCTCCTTCCTGGTCCCATTGGGAAAGATGATGAGTCTCCCTCCACAGGCCAGAACCCTCTCCATCTAAGACAATAACACATACCCGAGTCAATGGAAAGCACTTTGAGCTCCTGGAAAAGCACTAGAAAAATCCAAAAATACAATCTATTAGCGAGACAATAACAGCTTTGAGTGACAAACTGAAGTATTTTCACAGAATTTCCTCCCAATCCTTCTCATCCCCCCCTCACCTTTCCATCAGAGTGGGTGAGGACATCTTGACCTGGCTCTTGTTGCTCTTTGACCTCTGTCTCAGTCTGCAGACCTCGAGCTCTCTGTGTGTAAAGCCAGACAGTCTACATTCAGACACCGCAGCATACCTCAACAACAAAGGTGGTGTATACACACAGATCCTATTAAATTACTAATAGAGTTCTAATATGTAAATTATATGGGTGTATAGCAGTGTTGAGCCATGTCATGGCAGTGCTTTCATTAAATAATCAGACTTCAGTGATTTAACTCACAGGGGACAGGTTGTTTGAGGGGTCGTGGCTCTGTGCTGGGTGGTGGCTCCTGGTCAAAGATTCTGGTCTATCCTCTGAGCTGTAACTGTGAGCGGGGCTGGGTGCTGGTGTAGGGCCTGACCTCTTCAGGATGCCCCTGATACCTCCTGTTAAACAGACAATATAGAACAATATCTCTACCTATAACTAAATACAAAATATTTACCTCCCTTTGTTGAATCCATAGTAAATCTCATGATCAGTCCATATTCATATATAGTTGTACTGAAACATGCAAAAAAATCCCTGCTTGCGGGAAATGCAGGTTTTACCTAATTGAACAAAGAATATGATCTACATGATCAGCCTGTGTGTAAAATAGTGGTTAATGTGAACCAAACTTACTGCTAAAAAAAAATGTAAGGAGAAGCATTCCAATGTTATTTGTTGCCTAGACTTTACTGCAAATGACACTCAAGTCTTGAGAAAAAAACAATACACTAGTATTGCTGTTAGCCATGACAGCCTTTATAATAGAATGCTTGTGACCACACACACACACATCTAAATATTGCACTTAAGTAGAAATAGAATGAAAACAGGCATTCTATTTTTGCTCTCTTATAGTGGACACTATAGTCGACATCGATCAAGCGTAAGGCTACAGGTGTGCAAAAATAACATTCACTGAGTAAAATAAATGTACTAATCCCCTCTCACTCACAAGTGTTACTGTCAAGTTCAACACAACAAAAGCAATATCTTTGGGCTACACTGCACATTATTACATTGTACACTTTCTGCCTGTGGACATCTGTTCTACAATGTGCCAGCAGAGCATGATACCCTTTGTTGACATAATTGATCTCTTTCAGGCAGAGAGTACACCTGGCATACCCCTTTTTATCCACTATATTGAAAGAGGGAAGTGTGTGGCATTTCTTTCACCTCTATAGTGGCATCCAGCTTAAACCAGGCCCAACTCTAGCTACACTTAACTGTTTAACAATCAATGCCTCATTTTCACTTAATTCTGTCATTCTGAAAATTAACTTAGTGTTCTGTAGAGGGAAAATAGTTCACAGTAGTTAGTTTGTTAGCTAGTTAACATTTCACACAGATTGCCAGTAAGTAACTGACGCATTATAACTTGAGGAACGGCAGGGAGTTGTATAACGTTGCCAGTTAACACTATAGCAAATTGGTTACGTTAGGTTACTAATGTTTGCTCATCTGATGTTGTGACATTAGCTAGCAAACGTTAGTTGTCTAACTTTATTAACCAGCTAATTTTCACCCCAAACTCAATTATTTGATCAGTTAAGTTGGCTCCATGGTCAGGCTTCTCACCTGTCTCCATGGTCAGGCTTCTCACCTGTCTCCATGGTCAGGCTTCTCACCTGTCTCCATGGTCAGGCTTCTCACCTACCTCTTCGTTAATGTTCAGGGGACGCGCTACTGTAAATTAACTGGCAAACTGCCTTTCTATGCCTCTTTCCAGAGCGCGTGCGCACTGATGCTGTAACTAGCAAATTGGTTGTCCTTTCTCTCTACAGTCACGTGCTGCATTCTGTTATGTGAAAGGTTGGCTGAGCCTTGGATACAGCCAGTATTGCTCAAAACGCGCATCACTCTTTCGGATACAGCCAGTAGTCATCCAAAGCCCCCCCCCACACACAAACTGTTCTCATCGGACCTACAGGAATGTCACCTATTTTGGATTCAAAATGTCAAAATGTTGCAGAAAGGTGACTAGTTTGCATCCCTGATAATGCAGCTACCTTCCTTGTACCTTGAGTGGTGGGGCTGTGTCCTGATGGGCTGCCTTTAGAGGAGATGCTGCTCTGTGGTTGGCTGTTCCTCACCGTGTCAGGAGGACTCTGAACAAACAAATACACACTGCGTTAGGGTTGAGATCCTGAGTCCGGCACAGGACAGAGAATTTAACCACCGCCAGAACACAAACTGGAAAAATCACAAGAAAGTTGTAGTAGTGAATTTGTAAACTCACTGCCAATTTGAGGCACCTGGCTTCAAGGGCAATGTAACTGTCCAACGGCCTGGGTCCCTCCCTCCCCCTCTCCCTCCTGTCGTTCTCTCTTTCGCTGTCTGTCCCAATCTTCCTCCAGGTGCTGAGGCGTAGTTTCTCCATGGTGCGGACCTCGTCTTTCAGGTTGCTGTTGTCTGAGCTCAGGGAGTCTATCTGCTGCCGGAGACGGTTATGTGTGGTGGACCAGCGGCTCTCTCTCCGCTTCAACTCCTCCTGCAGGAAACTCAGCTGCTTCTTCATGGCCTGAGGGCGACAGGGCAGGGTTAATGGGGGTTATAAGACCTCTTCAAAATAAAGGGGGAAAGTGTATCGTACCTGGATCTCGTCACGCTCCCTCTTGTCTGGTATGGCTCTGGCGGCAGAGGCATGCCTCTCAAACACCTTGCGTTCCTTCTGCAGCTTCTTGGTCTCCTCCCTCTTGAACTCCTCAAACTTGGCCAGCTCCTCAGCCTTGCGCTGCTCAAACTCTGCACACTCCTTCCTGGAATAGAGACCAAATCTGTTTGTCAGACACTTTTATACCCTAGATGAATCCATTTAATATAAATTTTGTAACAATGCTTTGTATAGAACCATAGATGGGTGGGTTGTTTAGCAACAAAACGCAGAAAAGAAACGAGGTTGGCTAAAGCCCTATTTGGACAGGATTACTTTTACTGGCGGTCGGATAATGTAATTATGTGCACAAGCAAAAAAACACCATTCCAAATGTTTCCTCCAAATGTTAATTGAAAATGTAAATACATTTGCACAATGAGTCTCAAATACATCGTTACATTTGTTAGTTGGTTAGCTAGCTAGCTATTTGTTCTTGCAAAAAGAGTCAAAGCACCTCAAAACAAGATATTGTATCAATAACAAGATGCAACGAGGTGAAACAAGCCACCTACGATTCCCCACATGGCTGCCTCTTGTCGTTGTTGCTATCTATCTGACCTTCCAGAATCATAAAACCACACAGCGTTCTGCCTCTGCGATGTGTGCGCATTGTTTTTGTGAAGTTGTCAGGCAATCCGTCTATTGAGGGAAACCCTGCCCATTCCAGTTCAGACTAAATGCTTGTTACCGGAGTTTCTCCTGGTTCTTTTCGTTCTCCTGTCTGAGTCTGGCCAAGGCAGCATTCTCTGTCCTGAAACGTTCAATCTCCAGCTCCAGCTCCACCAGCCTCTCCCTCAGCTGCCTGGACTGCTGCTGGCCTGACCACACACAATACAAAATAGTTTTATGCTGGTGCTACCAACTTTAGAGAAAAAGTCAGAGCCCTGCTGTTGACGTACTCCATTGAGTTAAGAGTGTATGCACTGTCTCACCTGATTCGTCCTCAGTCTTTCTAGTTTCTGGTGGAGAAGGGGCCTGGGTTTTGGGCTTTAGCGAGGGGAACAGCCTGGCCATGAGCTGGGAAGCGGGAGGAGGAGCTGGCTCCTGGTTGGCTGCTGTG
The DNA here is from genome assembly GCF_036934945.1 of Oncorhynchus masou masou. Classification (NCBI taxonomy): domain Eukaryota; kingdom Metazoa; phylum Chordata; class Actinopteri; order Salmoniformes; family Salmonidae; genus Oncorhynchus; species Oncorhynchus masou. The sequence continues at coordinate 27,888,894 of NC_088221.1, forward strand.
ATAACAGACATCCTCTCTAGCTCCGTCCCTTTGGCCACAGCCACCTTTCTCTTCAGTGTCCTCTCTGAGGGTGAAATGTCATTCACTGTTGCTGTGGAAGTGTGTCGGTTTCCTGTTGCAGTGCCTCTTGTTCTGCTGTCGTCCTCAACGATGCTGCCAGCCTCCTCCAGGTCGTTCCAGGTGTCATCATCATCAAACACCAACAGACCCTCGTGGTCCCCATTTTCTCTGTCCTCATAAAGGGTGGAGTCGTCAAGGTCACTCTGCCCGCCCTCCTCTGCCTGGCTTGAGCCTCCCTCTCTGTCCTGATATGACCTCTTGTCGTATGGAGGGTTGGATGCAGGGAGCGGGTTTTCCCAGAGGTTGCTGGAAACTGTAGTCTGGTATGACGGTCGAGCTACTTCCTCCCGATCCCCGAATTCAGAGCTGCTGCGGAACAAGATATCAGAGATTTCCTCATGTTTGCCGTTGCTCACTTCATCTTCTTCCTCCTCATCAGTGGCTTTGCTGTTTTCCCTCATTACCCTCTTTGCCCTCACAGCAGATACTCCTGGTGATTCAGATGAGCTGGTCCCTGTGCCTTGGCCACTTCTACTGGTGCCCCAGCTGTGAACCCCTTTAGGCAGCGAGGGGGATTTGATGGGCGTGGAGGATAGGCGTCGTGGACAGCTCCCCCTGCTGCCCTGAAGGGGATGTTGCTGGTCCAGCTGCAGCACCTGTAGGTTTACATTTAAATGTATTAAGCAACAGTGTAGTCTAAATACTCTCAGTGGCCGGTTCAGTGTTTCCACTGCAATTATTTTGCTGTGGAGCTGCATCACGGCAATATCGTTGACACCACACAAAAAAAATATTTCTGCTGAGGCGCACTTTGAAGATGCTCGAACAGTCCATATTTCAAATTTAAAAAAAACACTTTTTTTTACTTTTCCTCTGCAAACAAAACAAGTAATTTATAGAAAAGTATTCTTATGGTGTCAGATTATCTATTTATCTAGTTGGCTTGTTGTGTGTTATATGCGAGATAAATATTTATCTCGTGGCGCATTCATCTTGTAATTGCCATAGGGAGGGAAACAGCAACAATTTTTCCAATCGAAAACAAAGGTTTTATTGGCATTTTTCTAAAAGAGGGTGAACCATTTTAAACCCAGAGTTTTTAGCAGTGGCATGGTTATGCATGTTACCTCTACGCAATTAGCAGTGAGTCCATAGGGGAGACTGGAGCTAAATGTAACACCGGCGACACAGATAATATTTTTAGTTGAGCAAGAGTAGTGGCAACAAGGGGGAGAAATGGTGATATGAAGTTTGTGAGAAGTCCAGGCAGGGGACATATTACACCAGGTGGCAAGTTCTCAACAAGTATAAAAACTACATTATATACACTGTGTTTAGGCATGTTTTTTTGGGACATATAATTCATCAATAGGATAATAATTAGTTAAAAGATCACATTTGGGATCTGGTTAATGATTAGTCCAATAGGGTAAATGCAGATAGTCAACCCCATGCTTCAGCCTATTTATTTGCACTTTGCGGCATCTGTTGAGCTACAGGTACATGTTATTTGCTAATGGCATACCTGATAACAAGGACCATGCATAGGCTATATACATATATATACACACATGGCCCAATATGCTAAAATAATTCAACACAATTTTACAAATGTGTTATTGGGCTCATTCTGGAGGTGGAAATGTATATTTTAGGTGTCAGTTAGCATACCTTTACTTTCATTTTGGCGTAGAATGCCCCCCTCCCCTCAACAACCTACAATTTTTTTTCCAGAGGAAACACTGGGCCAGTTTTAGGTACACTACCTTGTTTCACAGAAATGGTTTGCTCCTACAGACAGTGAGTCACATGGCTTGCTATATAATATAAAGAAGTCTGACAGGCAGAGGCATTCAGTTACTGTTCGATTGAACTTTAGAATGGGTAAAACGAGTGACATAAGCAACTTTGAGCGTGGTATGATCATCGGTGCCAGGCGTGCCAGTTCCAGTATCTCACAAACATCTGGCCACTTGACAATTGAAGAGTGGAAAACATTGCCTGGTCCGTTGAATCATGCTGATGGCTGAATCAGGATTTGGTGTAAGCAGCATGAGTCCATGGCCCCATCCTGCCTGGTGTCAACTAGAGGTCGACCCATTATAATTTTTCAATGCCGATAGCGATTATTGGAGGACCAAAAAAAAGCCGATACAGATTAATTGGCAGATATATATATATATAATAATGACAATTACAACAATACTGAATGAACAATGAACACTTATTTTAACTTAATACATAGAAATAAAATCAATTGAGTCTCAAATAAATAATGAAATTTGTTTAATTTTGTTTAAGTAATGCAAAAACAAAGTGTTGGAGAAATAAAAGTGCAATATGTGCCATGTAAAAAAAGCTAACGTTTAAGTTCCTTGCTCAGAACATGAGAATATATGAAAGCTGGTGGTTCCTTTTAACATGAGTCTTCAATATTCCCAGGTAAGATGTTTTAGGTTGTAGCTATTTTAGGACTATTTCTCTCTATACCATTTGTATTTCATATACCTTTGACTATTGGATGTTCTAATAGGTACTTTAGTATTGCCAGCCTAGTTGATAGGCTTGAAGTCATAAACAGCGCATTGCTTGAAGCACAGTGAAGAGCTGCTGGCAAACGCAGTAAAGTGCTGTTTGAATGAATGCTTACGAGCCTGCTGCTGCCTACCACCGCTCACGAGCCTGCTGCTGCCTACCACCGCTCAGTCAGACTGCTCTATCAAATCATAGGCTTAATTATAATATAATAACACAAATATGAGCCTTAGGTCATTAATATGGTTAAATCCGGAAACTATCATTTCGAAAACGTTTATTCTTTCAGTGAAATACGGAACCGTTCCATATTTTATCTAACAGGTGGCATCCAAGTCTAAATATTGCTGTTACATTGCACAACCTTCAATGTTAAGTCATAATTACATAAAATTCTGGCAAATTAGTTCGCAACGAGCCAGGTGGCCCAAACTGTTGCATATACCCTGACTCTGTGTGCAACGAACTCAAGAGAAGTGACACAATTTCCCTAGTTAAAAGAAATTCTTAGCAGGCAATATTAACTAAATATGCAGGTTTAAAGATATATACTTGTGTATTGATTTTAAGAAAGGCTTGTTTATGTTTAGGTACACATTCGTGCAACGACAGTGCTTTCTTTCGCGAATGTGCTTGTTAAATCACCCGTTTGGCATAGTAGGCTGTGATTCAATGATAAATGAACAGGCACCACATCGATTATATGCAACGCAGGACAAGCTAGATAAACTAGTAATATCATCAACCATGTGTAGTTAACTAGTGAATATGTTAAGATTGATTGTTTTTTATAAGACATGTTTAATGCTAGCTAGCACCTTATCTTGGCTCCTTGCTGCACTCGCATAACAGGTAGTCAGCCTGCCACGCAGTCTCCTCTTGGAGTGCAATGTAATCGGCCATGATCGGTGTCCAAAAATGCTGATTACCAATTGTTATGAAAACTTGAAATCGGCCCTAATTAATCAGCCATTCCGATTAATCAGTCGACCTCGAGTGTCAACAGTACAGGCTGGTGGTGTAATGGTGTGGGGGATGTTTCTGGCACACATTAGGTCCCTTGATACCAATTGAGCAACGTTTCCAAGAATTCAGCCTGTTCTGTAGGCAAGGTGGGGTCCGCCCAGTACCTAAAACTGGCCACTGAGTGCATGTGAAACATACATAAAATGTTATGCAATTCATTATAAAAAAAGACAGGTAAAAAAGCATCACAAACCTTCATGACAAAGGATGAGTTGGAGGAGAAGGAGAGTTCCTCGGCTGCCTGCTCCAGCAGCTCAAACTCCCCCAGCTCAACACTCTCCTTCTGACGGTCACAGTCCCAATGCTGCAGCTTCTCCTGGAATGACAGCTCAAAGGAATACTCCGGAACACCTGATTTTCCCTCTGCTGCTCCATCCGGTCTCGATGGACCACTTCCATTCCTCTGCAGTGCTCCAGTCCTCTCCTCAATCCCAAACTGTTTAGTTACAGCTGCAGGAGTTCTACTCACAGGTTGAGAAGTCCCGCCCACCTTGTTACTAATCACCTCCCTTGGCCTTAGACAGTTAGTCATCTCAATGTTCTGTCTCTGATGACTGCCCAGGACTCTGGGCCTCACTGCGGCCAGCTTGTCTGTCTTGCCCTCTGGTCTGACACTGTCCAGAAGAGGTGAGTACGGGTCTCTTGGTCTGTTCTCCTTGTTGAGCACAGCAGTCTTGCGCTGTACGGGGGGGCGCTGACTGACCTTCTGGGTGGGCTCTGAGGTCCAACGGGTGCTGACCTTGGCCTGGGGATCTTTTTGGGGTCCCCCTCTGTTGGGCATAGGGGCTTTGCTTCGGTTGGTGAATCTGGAGAGGCCCTCCCCTCGCCTCAGGAAGGCTCTCTTGGTATTAGCTCTCGGACTGGCTCCCTCAGCTGCCTCTGGGCTCTGTTGGAGAGACCGCTTAGCATTAGCAATGTTCCATGCAAAACAAAACAAAGGGAATGGTACTGCAGCTCCAAAGACCACCATACCTTAATCAAACTCAACTTGTCATTTGGTTGAGCTACCATTTTATTTGATCTACAGACCATTTTTAGTGTAGTGTAGCAAAAAATAAGGTTGGTCTCTGACCTGCTGCTGCTGGGTGGTCTTCAGTCTCTGTTCCTCCAGTCTCAGCTGTTCCTCCAGGAGCGCCTCAAACGTCTGCTTCTGCCCCCCTATCCCTGGTTTAATGGGTCTGGAGATGACCATAGACACGGGAGCACACGGCCAAATCAATGATTTGTATTCTGTGCTATCAGTTAACTGAGAATAGTGAAATAAATCATGTTTAGACATTTCCATCTCAAATATGAAGTGAAACATGTACCTTTCCTGTGAATCTAGTTCACATTCATCTCCTCTGTATGCTTTGTAGTCTTCAGTCATGGAGGGAGCAGAATGGGAAGATAATGCGACTTCCTCATCACCACCCCTATCATCAGCATCCCCATTCAGCTGATGACATTTGTGTGGATTGCTCCATGCTTCTGTCCCTGTTTGAGTACAACAGAGGTTAAGTCAATCATGTCAAAGCCCCTTTAAATGCGTTTAAGCACTGGAGCACTTTTCCTACCCAGTGTTTGGTCCTTTTCCTGCTCCTGGCCCCTTGGAGGCTGCCGGAATGTAGGCCCCCGTCTCCAGAGCTGGGAAGACGCAGGCCCTTGTGGGGGGCCTATAGGGAAACTCTTGGCTGCTGGGGGTCTGTGAGAGAGGGGGTAGCCCCCCAATAGAGTGTTCTCTCCCCAGTCTGCTCCCGTCAACTTGGAGATCTCTATGTAATTTGTGAGAAATCACACAGGTCTTATCTAAATCAGGGGTGTCAAATTCAATAACTGGAGCTACCTGCTCCATACAGCCTGCTGAGCAATAACACGGCAATAACACAGTGAGTGGAGTGTGTTTTTCAGTACCTGCTCCATCCTGCTGAGCCACATGCACCATGCCCAGTAACCTTTGTTGCTCCTCCTGGAGACTGACAAGTTCCTCTAGCTGGTGGGCTTTCAGCTGCTCCTGCATGTGCTGCTGCCACTGCCTCAGCTGTAACACAGCACATACAGTACCCATAAGCAGCGCTACAACATTAGACGTAGGCCTACCTATCTGGAAGTGACAAGCCATTCCAAACAGTCATCATGATCTCAAATATTTTGTGAAGCCATTCAATACTGGTTTCTTACCCGTTCGAGTTTGAGCATTAGGGGTAGGTCCTGAGACTGATCTACAAACTTCTCCATACTGTCCATCTCTCCAGGTAATGTCAACCCTTGAGACGCTACTGTCTGCAGTCCAGCAAATTGTCTGTCAGACAACGTCCTATCCACTGGTAGCTGATTCTGTTTGCTCAATTCTGTCCCGGACTCAGCATCATGGACGAGAGAACTGATACTGAGGCAACTGCTGCTACTGGAGACCGGGAGGGGAACAAACTCGGAGGCGAAGGAGTCATTCACATTCCGGGATCTCCAGACAGAGCTGTGTCGAAGAGACTCAGCCAGGTCCGGGGAGGGGTTCAGGATAACCCCGGCACAGGAGCTGCTCGTCATCCATTGGTCAAGGAACTTTGTTTGGGACTGCTGAGCCTGCAACCCAGCTGGAGATGACATGACTTGCTCTCCAGACAAGGCTAATCCGAGATTAGAGCAGATTTTAGAGACAGGTCAAGAGTAAAACAGTGTGACCCATTCAGCATGCCAGATCAAGTGCCTGGTTACATAATTTAGCTAATTATACCACGTCACAGTGTGGTTATGCTTTGCCTACAGAAATTTACAGTTTAAAAGGACAGTTGTTAGCAACAGTTTAATACCTGTACTGTAGTTTGCAGTGCATTTCCACATCATGACAATTTACAGAGTAACGTTAGTCGCAAGAAGTTGTACATCCCTGAATAGTAAGGTACCTGTAACTAGCTAGTAATATGACATATTGTCAAATAATGACATATAGTTTATTGTTAAACTACTCAAAAACAGCTTCGTTAGCAGGCAAACGTTACCTGTATTGACAACGCCTTGGTTTGGCTAACTAACGTTAACTAGTTGCAAACTAGCAATCTTGCAACAAAGTTTTACCATTGCAGGAGAGTAAGACAAAAGTTGTGCTTTGATATTATAATGATAGACACATAGCTAACATACATAACGTACCTTGTTTACAGACAACGAATTTACGTATTCAATGTATTTTCAGTGTTTGAAGACAACAAATGGGAGATTCGAAGTATACCGCCATCCCAAAACAAAGCCCGCGAGGGAGAAAAATAGACCAAGTTGCATTTTGGGTAATGTAGTACATGGCGTTGAAATCCAAGACCAGGAAGTGGTTTTCAAACAATTGCCATTCGTCAATAGGGCATTTCAAGACGTTCAAATGCATTTCTGGAGGATGTACGGGAGTCCCAACTAGCGGTCCAAACACTTAAAAGACCCTATGCCCTCAAACTACGTGGACACTTCTGATGACGTACCATGAGGCCTGACGAGAATACGCTTGCATGGCAAGGGGCGAGGGAGGAAGGAATTAATTTTAAATGGACCACTCTTACCCGGAAATTCGTCACTCGTTCATCCCGTGATGATTGTGTTTTCAGCTTCTTTTTTTCCTGCTGCTCTTCCTTCTGTGTGTTTTGCGCCACAGACTCTGGGTCAGTTGTATCTGTCTTAACCTGCCGTTCTCTTTGTATCTAATTCAAAGACACTGGATCAGTCAGAGCAGCAGGGGGATGGGATCTCCCTCTCCCTGGAGGAGCATCTCAATGCCCTGTGCCTCCTCCGATCCCTCGGCCCGACCCCAAAGCAACTGTGTACTCAACTGGAGCAGATTTTCCTCCGATCTTTTCCAGGACACCCACGAGAGCACTGAAGTGATGTCAACCGCCCTCTACACCCAGTCTGTCATGGAAAGAGCAGGTGTTCATAATATTTTGTATACTCTGTTTTACATATTGGATTTGCAAAAAGTCATAGATGAAATTTTAACCCCAGGATTATGTCATCATGGTAACCAATTTTCAATATGTAGAATGTCAAGGTTTTACTGCAAACCTACAAAGCATTACATGGACTTGCTCCGACTTATCTCTCCGATTTGGTCCTGCCTTAAGTACCTACACTACCGTTCAAAAGTTAGGGGTCAGTTAGAAATGTCCTTATTTTTTAAAGAAAAACACCTTTTTGTCCATTAAAATAACATCAAATTGATCAGAAAATATATCAGCAACCATCACTCCTTTGTTCCAATGGCACATTGTGTTACCTAATCCAAGTTTATCATTTTAAAAGGCTAATTGATCATTAGAAAACCCTTTTGCAATTATGTTAGCACAGCTGACAACTGTTGCTCTGATTAAAGAAGCAATTAAACTGGCCTTTAGACTTGAGTATCTGGAGCATCAGCATTTGTGGGTTCGATTACAGGCTCAAAATGGCCAGAAACAAAGACCTTTCTTCTGAAACTCGTCAGTCTATTCTTGTTCTGATAAATTAAGGCTATTTCATGCAAGAAATTGAGAAGAAACTGAAGATCTCGTACAACGCTGTGTACTACTCCCTTCACAGAACAGTGCAAACTGGCTCTAACCAGAAAAGAAAGAGGAGTGGGAGGCCCCGGTGCACAACTGAGTAAGGGGACTAAGTACATTAGTGTCTTCACAAGTCCTCAACTGGCAGCCTCATTAAATAGTACCCACACAACACCAGTCTCAGCGTCAACAGTGAAGAGGCAACTTCTAGGCAGAGTTCCTCTGTCTAGTGTCTATGTTCTTTTGCCCATCTTAATATGCTATTTTTATTGGCCAGTCTGAGATATGGCTTTTTCTTTGTAACTGCCTAGAAGGCCAGCATCCCGGAGTTGCCTATTCACTTTTGACGTTAAGACTGGTGTTTTGCGGGTATGAAGTGTATGTTGTGTAGTACGATGTTAGTAGCCCATGTGCCTCACCCTGGTAATTTGGTCTACTGTTCTGAGTTGGTGGTGGACATGTAGCCTATAACCTGTTTTAGAGAAATGTAATCATTGAATATTGTAAGAGCTTTCATTGTCAGCTTATATGCCCCCTTTATTTATCCTACGGTTCTGACTTGGTGTACAGGGAGAACACTGTAAGAATGGCCCATGTTCTGATGTCTGTGTCCCTATACATTTCAAAAGTGCTAAACAAATTGTTATATTGACTACGTCCGTCCAAGGTCGCTTATTAATATGTACATTGAAATTACGAATGGCCTCTTATTCGCTTGTCGTCCCCTTATGCTATAGTTTGTGCATCTCAATTGTCATTAGAAACCGTGTTTGTTTAAGCAAGTCAGCCATATCAGCTATGTTTTTTTAAAGGCAGTAAATGAGGCTGAATGTACTGTTTTGCCGCCAGACAAGGCTCCGCTGATAGCCAGGTGTAGCAGTGGTAAGCTGTTGGGACTGCTGTTGGGACAAATTTATGTAGGCCCTAACAGTTTGTGGGCACTGTTTGTCACCGTTATAGTGCAATTACTGTATTGTTTAGTGTTGTGTTGTGTTGTGTTGTGGCTTTGCTGGCATGCATACATATTTTGTTGCCCCACCAAGATTTACATGCTAAAATTGCCACTAGTCACATGCAAGAGCCAGTAATGGTCAGTCACATGAATGAAGCAAACATTAATGATGAATTAATTATGAATAAGCTAAATCATGCAATTATAACTTGTCTGTATATAATAAATCTAACGGGACTGCCCCGAAAGAGCTCCTGATTGACATGTGCACTTGGTGCATTGAGTTGGTTGGAACCAGTCCAGCGTGCTAATAATAAAATAATGATTCATATTAATATTTAATATTGACTTTGAGTGTCCCTGCGTAGAATTTCCACAACAATGGATTCACTGCTATCAAAGTAATTTCAAAGAGTAGGTTTATCAGAGCAAATGAAGCGTAACCATATTTTATGAATCATATACAGTTCATTCAGAAAGTATTCATACCTCTTGACTGTTGAAGGAGAATGGGTGAAACTACCTCAAATACAGGTTTGCCTGAATTCAATATATTTTTGTTGTGTTGAAGAAGAATGGGAGAAACTCCCCCAAATACAGGTGTGCCTGAATTCAATATATTTTTTTCTCACTCATCTACAGTACACACAAATATCCCATAATGACAAACTGAAAACATGATTTTAGACATGAAATATAGAAATATCTCATTTATACGGAACAAAAATATAAATGCAATATGTAAAGTGTTGGTCCCATGTTTCATGTGCTGAAGTAAAATGTTGCTGAAATGTTCCATACATACAAAAAGCTTATCTCATTTTGTGCACTTTTTTTTTACATCCTATAGTGAGCATTTTTTCCTTTGCCAAGATAATCCATCCATCTGACAGGTGTGGCATATAAAGAAGCTGATTAAACAGAATGATCATTACACAGGTGCACCTTGTGCTGGGGACAATAAAAGGCCACTCTAAAATGTGCAATTTTGTCACACTACACCACGCCACAGATGTCACAAGTTTTGAGGGTTCGCACAATTTGCATGTTGACTGCAGGAATGTCCACCAGATCTGTTGCTAGTAAATTTCATGATCATTTCTTTTCCAATGTTGTTTTAGAGAATTTGGCAGTACGTCTAACTGGCCTCACAATCGTAGACCACGCGTAACCACACCAGCCCAGGACCTCCACATCCGGCTTCTTCACCTGCGGGATCGTCTGAGACTGTGGGTTTGTACAACCAAAGAATTTCTGCACATACTGTCAGAAACCGTCTCAGGGAACATCATCTGCGTGATCGTTGTCCTCAGCAGGGTCTTGACCTGACTGCAGTTCAGCGTCGTAAGCAACTTCAGTGGGCCAAGGCTCACCTTCGATGGCCACTGGCACGCTGAATAAGTCGCTCTTCACGGAGGAATCCTAATTTCAACTGTACTGAGCAGATGGCAGACAACGTGTATGGTGTTGTGTGAGCAAGCATTTTACTGATGTCAACCTTGTGAACAGAGTGCCCCATGGTGGCGGTGGGGTTATGGTATGGGCAGGCATATGTTACAGACAATGAACACAATTGCATTTTATTGATGGCAATTTGAATGCACAAAGACACCGTGATGAGATCCTGAGGCCCATTGTCGTGCCATTGATCCGCGACCATCACCTCATATTTTACCATCATAATGCACGGCCCCATGTTGCAAGGATCTGTACACAATTCCTGGAAGCTGAAAATGTCCCAGTTCTTCCATGGCCTGCATACTCACCAGACATGCCACCCAAGGAGCATGTTTGGGATGCTCTGGATTGAGGTGTATGACTGCGTGTTCCAGTTCCCACCAATATCCAGCAACTTCGCAGCAACTTGAAGAGGAGTGGAACAACATTCCACAATAAACAATCTGACTCTATGCGGAAATGTCACACTGCATGATGCAAATGGTGGTCACACCAGATACTTACTTGACTGGTTTTCATGCCCTCGCCCCTACCTTTTTTCAAAGGTATCTGTGACCAACAGATGTATATCTGTGTTCCCAGTCATGTGAAATCCATAGATTAGGGCCTAATACATTTATTTAAATTGATTGATTTCCTTATGAACTGTAATTTAGTAAAATCTTTGAAATTGTTGCATGTTGCGTTTATATTTTTGTTCAGTGTGTATATACTATATAGTACCAGTCAAAACTTTGGACACACCTTCTCATATTTCTCTTTATTTTTATTATTTTCTACATTGTAGAATAATAGAGAAGACATCAAAACTATGAAATAACACATGGAATCATGTAGTAATTAAAAAAAGTGTTAAACAAATCTAAATACAGTTGAAGTCGGAAGTTTACATACACTTAGTTTGGAGTTTTTCAACCACTCCACAAATTTCTTGTTAACAAACTATAGTTTTGGCAAGTCTGTTACTTTGTGCATGACACAAGTCATTTTTCCAACAATTGTTTACAGACAGATTATTTCACTAATAATTCACTGTGTCACAATTCAAGTGGGTCAGAAGTTTACATACACTAAGTTGACTATGCCTTTAAACAGCTTGGAAAATTCCAGAAAATTATGTCATGGCTTTAGAAGCTTCTGATAGGCAAATTGACATCATTTGAGTGGATGTATTTCAAGGCCTACCTTCAAACTCAGTGCCTCTTTGCTTGACATCATGGGAAAATAAAAAAAAAATCAGCCAAGACCCCCACAAGTCTGGTTCATCCTTGGGAGAAATTTCCAAATGCCTGGAGGTACCACGTTCATCTGTACGAACAATAGTATGCAAGTATAAACACCATGGGACCACGCAGCCATCATACCGCTCAGGAAGGAGACGCGTTCTTTCTCCTAGAGATGAATGTACTTTGGTGTGAAAAGTGCTAATCAATCCCAGATCAACAGCAAAGGACCTTGTGAAGATGCTGGAGGAAACTGGTACAAAAGTATCTATATCCACAGTAAAATGAGTCCTATATCGACATAACCTGAAAGGCCACTCAGCAAGGAAGAAGCCACTGCTCCAAAACCCCCATTAAAAAAAAAGCCAGTCTACGGTTTGCAACTGCATACGGGGACAGAGCTTGTACTTTTTGGAGAAATGTCCTCTGGTCTGATGAAACAAAAATATAACTATTTGGCCATAATGACCGTCGTTATGCTTGGAGGAAAAAGGGGGATGCTTTCAAGCCGAAGAACGCCATCCCAACCGTGAAGCATGGGTGTGGCAGCATCATGATGTGAGGGTGCTTTGCTGCAGGAGGGACTGGTGCACTTCACAAAATAGATGGTTTCATGAGGTTGGAAAATTATGGGGATAAATTGAAGCAACATCTCAAGACATCAGTCAGGAAGTTAAAGCTTGGTCGTAAATGGATCTTCCAAATGGACAATGACCCCAAGCATACTTCCAAAGTTGTGGCAAAATGGCTTAAGAACAAGAAAGTCAAGGTATTGGAGTGACCATCACAAAGCCCTGACCTCAATCCACTCTGTCAGGTGGAATGGGCCAAAATTCACCCAACTTATTGTGGGAAGCTTGAGGAAGGCTACCCGAAACGTTTGACCCAAGTTAAACAATTTAATGGCAATGCTACCAAATACTAATTGAATGTATGTAAACTTCTAACCCACTGGGAATGTGATGAAAGAAATAAAATCTGAAAAAAATAATTCTCTCTACTATTATTCTGACATTTCACATGCTCAAACGGTCAGAAACAGACTCCATGAGGGTGGTATGAGGGCCCGACGTCCACAGGTGGGGGTTGTGCTTACAGCCCAACACCGTGCAGGACGTTTGGCATTTGCCAGAGAACACCAAGATTGGCAAATTCGCCACTGGCGCCCTGTGCTCTTCACAGATGAAAGCAGGTTCACACTGAGCACGTGACAGAGTCAGGAGACGCCATGGAGAACGTTCTGCTGCCTGCAACATCCTCCAGCATGACCGGTTTGGCGGTGGGTCAGTCATGGTTTGGGGTGGCATTTCTTTGGGGGGCCGCACAGCCCTCCATGTGCTCGCCAAAGGTAGCCTGACTGCCATTAGGTACCGAGATGAGATCCTCAGACTCCTTGTGAGACCATATGCTGGTGTGGTTGGCCCTGGGTTCCTCCTTATGCAAGACAATGCTAGAACTCATGTGGCTGGAGTGTGTCAGCAGTTCCTGCAAGAGGATGGCATTGATGCTATGGACTGGCCCGCCCATTCCCCAGACCTGAATCCAATTGAGCACATCTGGGACATCATGTCTTGCTCCATCCACCAACGCCACGTTGCACCACAGACTGTCCAGGAGTTGGAGGATGCTTTAGTCCAGGTCTGGGAGGAGATCCCTCAGTAGGCCATCCGCCACCTCATCAGGAGCATGCCCTGGCATTGTAGGGAGGTCATACAGGCACATGGAGGCCACACACACTACCGAGCCTCATTTTGACTTGTTTTAAGGACATTACATCAAAGTTGGACCAGCCTGTAGTGTGGTTTTACACTTTAATTTTGAGTGTGACTCCAAATCCAGACCTCTATGGGTTGATAAATTTGATTTCCATTGATAATTTGTGATTTTTTTTTTGTCAGCACATTCAACTATGTAAAGAAAAGTATTTAATAAGAATATTTAATTCATTCAGATCTAGGATGTGTTATTTTAGTGTTCCCTTTTATTTTTTTGAGCAGTGTATATATATTTCCTGATTAATCTGAATATTTTGTTCCTATATTTGAAATGTACTGTAACTTTGCCTGTTCCTGAAAATTACAGGCATCTACTAGGTGCTGCTATAATGCCTTTTTAAATCCATTTAAAATTCAATTTTTTCAACACCAAAATATCTAACAGACCAAGAAGGAAGACAACTGTTTATCAAGTGCCACAATTTTCTTAATTTGTGCCCTTGAAAACTAAACTCAGAAATTCAGGAAGAAATGTGTGAAGTATCAATGAAAATTTCAAAGTGGAATTTCATGTTTTTATTAACGCCATCATTTCTCAAGTGCAAGATGCGTTATGGTATGCTTAGATGAGTTAATGAAGTGCCAAATAAAAATAAAGAGCTATACAAGGTACAATTAAAATATTCATAAATCATAAGGAGTTATCCTTAGGCATTAGATAAACATTTATGAAGAGAGCTGTACAAGGCAAGACATAAAAAACACCAAGAAGAATTATGCAAATATAAAATCAGGTAAATGTGCATATGAAGAGAACTGTGCAAGACAACAAAAAACACCAAGAGTTATGCTTAGATAATAAGGTAGAGCTAACAGAGAGATCTTTACAAGGCACATAATATAATAACTATTTCAAAACAAAGTATTAGCCTAGATACCACATAGATGAACATATTTTGAGCACACAGTCTGCCAAGCTGGAACTCATATACTACCCGTGGCAGCATATGTAGGAAATAGAATGCCTTCAGTTTAGGGATAACATCAGCACAGAACTTCACATCAATAGGCACATCAATAACAACCAGCTCGGACAGAGCCCAGACAACAGTTTGCATATCTCCAGTCCTGTGCAGAACATGCCCAATTGCTCCTACACGTAGAACCCACAGGCTCCATTATGTTGCAGCTGAGGAACTCCATCCACCAGCTTCACGTCGAGGAGTTTGCCAGAGACTCACACTTCACTCAGAACAGGACATTTCAATTTCTAGAAGTTCTTGAGAGAGTTTAACACTCCATCTGTGGGCTTGCAGAAAGACATGGCTCCTTGACACACTACTGTGCCACTACTCTCCAAACTAAACCCACAGCTCTCCATCTATGTGTAGGCCACCTGTTAGTTTTTCTTGCCATATGTGGTTTCTGAGTTTCCATGGAACCTGGGGAAGAGATGCTCCTGCACAAAGTGGTCAGGATTTGTTGAGGTGCGCACAGGAACATTCTTTAATGAGCTTGCAGTGATCTGAAATTTAAGTGTCATACCATGCATAGGAGGCACTCTGTGCTTCAGTAACCTCATCCAAGCTGGCACATTTACACTCCTCCAGCTTAACATAAAAGTCATAAAATTACAAGCATTTCTGACACTGTGTTGATGCCGTGTTCACTGTGTGGCTGCTGTTGGAACATGATGACTGTTTGGTTTAGCTTTGATGCACTTGTGCAGAAGGCTCCAAGTGGAAAATTGGCCCCTTCCAAACTCTTCCTAAGTACGTTGTGGGAGTGGTACGCAGGGGTTGCAGGTAGAGATGGAGAAGCGGCTGGGGTGCTGTCAGAGAACTCAAAAGATCTCGCTCAACCTTTTTGGAGCTAAATTCCACTGTGTCCCCAAATTCCACTGGCATTGCTCATCTGTACACCTCTGTCAATCCTCCATACACGGCATTCTGCACCTTGAATAAAAATTACTGTTAGAATAGTCAATTACAGTACAGAACACTAGGTAACATGGAGTTCACAGTTGACTAGTTTACAGTTTTGATAAGCTGATCTGTAAAAAAGTCTGACCATTAAGTGTCTGATCACAATTACAAATAAAATAACATTCTACCTTGAAGCAATGTGTTGAAAAACAGATGGTAATATGCAAATTAGTGCATATTTAAGGACGGGTTGCCTCATTTGCATATTATTATTTATTTTTTTATAAATTAAACTTTCAGTCTGATGAGAGTAAAGAGAGAAAAATATATATATATTAGCCTGTGGTTCCCGAATTTAACCCAATAGAAGGCAACACAACATTGTCTAAGGGCGTGGCGTGTTAATGGGGCGTAGTCGTGTTATTCTTCTATACAAGGAAGTTTACAGTTGCTAGTAAAGATTGTCGTACAGTAGCAAAATACGTGTGAGTACAGTTACAGCCACCTGTAACATATAATATAAAGTTATCTTCACTGTAAGACAGCCACAGTAACGGACACCTACTTACGGTAAAACAGTTACATATTTTCTTTATAGGTTTGAATCTATAGCATTTTTCCAAAGATATTGATTTTACTGTGACTATTGTCGACAAGTGGGCTATTTTACTCAACTGGTTATGCACTGATTTTAATTTCAGGTAGCTGACTGAACTTCACCCAAGTTCATCAGAAACTTCGTTCCCCATGGAGTGGAGTTTAGTCAGCTAGTTGCATAGCGGTCTACGACAGGGGCTTATTACTGTTTCGTTTTTATGTGCTCACATCCATGTATTTGTATACATTTGATTGATAGCCCACATGTATTACCATTAATTATCCAGGTAGCGAGAACACACATTTTCAACCTGACAAAAAGCTAAAATATCTGTTGTTACACTCGCACTTCCGCATTTGTAACAGTCCAAACATGTTATTTTTTACCCCCACAGCCCTTGCGCTGCCACTTTCTCTCGGGAATCCACGTTGAAACCGGATGCGGTTTGATTGCCATCCTAAATGGAGGCCCAATTCACTAGATTTAGCTCGAGCGAGTTAACAACTTTTGCCACTTGCGAGGGAGCGAGTGAACAACTTCTGTCACTTGCGGGGTTGTTATGACCCACACTTCAATGCAAACTAGTCACATGTCACATTGGTGGCGGTGAAGTGTCAAATGTAATCAACAAGGCTGCATTTTCGGCATGTCAGAAAAAAGTATGACGCCAGCTTATATACACACACTGATTTTAGCGTTGGCAAATTGGCTTAGTCTCGTAGTGAGCAGCATATAAAACGTACATTCATAAACATTTGTTTGTAATTCTGAAATGTATTGGAATAAATTACCAAACTATAAAACTAGCTAGCCAGCTCTAGGTAACTAGCGAGCTAGATACGTTAGCTTCCTAGGTACATTAATATATTTAGGTTAGTTGTTTAGGTTAAGCTCAAATCCAAGATTTCCACCAATGACGTTGCATCTCTGATCATCACGCTCCCTTGCTTGGGCAAGGGGCATTTGAGGTACACTGATGTGACGATGTAAAACGTTTAGGGCCGAGGGCTGTTAAACTGCGTTTCAACTCAGAAAAGTCACACCCTTGTCCACTTACCCTCGCCTTATATGCCTTTGGGGGAATCCCCGTCACCATCTTGGACGTCGGTCCAAACAAAGGAAGTGTACAATTATGTTCACTTCGGGCCTGAAACCCCACCATAATTTAATTCGCGTTGATTGTACATCCGCTAAGAAAAGTCCACCGAAACGTAAAACCTCAACGTCAATATGGATAAGTCAACATACAAGTATAAGTAAACAGGTTAGAAATTGTGCTTCTAATGCACAGGACGGCACAACCAGGTCTCATAAAAGTAATTATGTTTTTCTTTGGTTAGCTTTTGGAAATTGTAGAAATAACACATTTTCCTTCAGAAGTTCCAGCTAGGCAGGATAACGTTAGCTAATTCATTTTCTAGCTATCATACAGTAGGCGTATATTAATAATTATATAGTTACTATAAGTAGACATGCAATCATAATTGACTGTAGAGCATGTAAAGCATCTACAAGCTACCAGTGGCTGAAAACAAAGAACGAGTGACGAATTTCAGGTCAAGGGCGGTTCATTTAAAAATCATTCCTTCCTCCCTTGCCCTCCAAGTGTATACTTGTCAGACGTCATGGTACGTCATCAGAAGTGTCCACTTAGTTTGAGGGGATAAGGTTAGTCTGTTAAGGGTATGTAATTTGAAATCAGGTGTGTGTGTGTGTGTGTGTGTGTGTGTGTGTGTGTGTGTGTGTGTGTGTGTGTGTGTGTGTGTGTGTGTGTGTGTGTGTTCAAACTGGTCTCAGAGCATTTCGTATAATTCTGTACGTACATCAAGAGACTCCACTTAGTATGTTATGTTTCGTATGGTATATATTAATTTGTTGATGTCCATCACCGATTTTGTATGATATGTTGCAAACTGCAATTTGTATTATATGTTCTGATTTTCTAAAAACGTACAATATTTTACAAATTTGCAAAATGTATGATATGTTACGAATTCAAGCTAGGTGGCAAACGTTAGGATTAAGGTTAGAGTTAAATTAAGGAGATGGGTTAGGGGAAGGATTCGCTTTAAGGGTTAATGGAGTGTCTTGGATTTACAGACAGAATAATATGAAATGCTCTGAGACCCGTCCGGTGTGTTTGATAAGACCATGTCATAAAGGTTTTTCTCTCCTTCAACAGCTATGGCTCTGTTTGACAACTGTTTTGTGGTTTTGGAGTTGAAGAATTTGCCTTATAAGGAGAAGATTAGGCTGAAGCTGGCAATAACAGAGAATGGGGGCAGCATTTCCTATGTGATCAATAAACAGGTCAGGTGCACAGTAACACAAACAATTTTGAATTCATAGGCTAGATTCAAACATGTTGGCGATATTGATGATCTGTCTTTCTTGCTCTCTTTCTCTCTTCATATATCACTCTCTTTCTGTCATCCCCACAGTGTACTCTCGTAGTGACGAGCAGTATGTCCAGTCTGAGCTCCAGTCGGGTGCGGAGCATGAAGAAGCATCAGACTCCAGTAGTAGGGGTGGAGTATGTGTCACACTGCCTGGAGAAGGGAGTCCTGCTGCCTGTAGAGGACTACTGCCTGCCCCCCCCTCCCTCTACCTCTCTCATCCCACCCAGGCCTGCCTCTCCCTTGCCATCTCAGTCAGGTACAAGCCAAACCTTTCCCCTTTCAGTCAAATACAATCTTTCCCAAATTGAAATACGCTTTATTGGTGATTAAAATATACAATGTTACACAACAATGTTGCCAAAACAGTTGTCACGCAAGTAAATAGGCAAGTAAATAGACTCAGTAATGAATAGATGCTCTATATTTCTCATCTATGCTTTAACTATGAGTAATCCCTAAGTAATAATACAACTCAGCTTCTTCATCACTGTCAGTTTCAGGCATCACCATTCTCTTTGCATGCAGGCTTTTACATGTGTGTATTTCCAATGAAAAGCTCCTTGCACATTCAGCAAGCAGAGCAAGGGTTTGTCATCTTTGAGCATTCTCCTCTGACACAATCACAGTGGGTGGTGTCTCTCGCTCTGTTCCCAGCATGTTGACTCATTCACCCAGTGTGTTCTTTTGAGTTAATCAGTCAGGAGGCTGTTTTTTTCCCTACAGTTGTCTTTAACTGACAAAGGCACTGTGTGCTCACTATGGGTGTGTTTCATCGCACTTTTCTGTGTTTGAAGAACGATGTCTTTTTTACGAAGGGGTGTATGTGTAATATATGGATGTTTTGAATAGAATTGGACTTTGACATAGGGTGTGTTTGTGTGCGTGTTATGTGTGTTAGTGTTGAAGGGGACAAGCCAGCCGGCTGAAGTTCAGACCCAGACAGTGAATGCTGTAAATCAAGCCGAGACGGCGGGGAATCAGGAGAGTACTTACCTGGGCAAATTCAGGTGTGTACCTACTGTACCACTTACCTGTCAATCACTGCCTGACTAAATGTCATACTTTTCCTTCCTGACTTTGACCTGGTCATGGCCCCACATTCGATGACACAGGTCTTATACCAGAGTACTAACCAGTCGAATAACCTAGGTTATGTAATTGTTGTATGCAACTTATTGCCCTGCAATAATGTATGTATTTATTTATTTAACCTTTATTTAACTAGACAAGTCAGTTAAGAACAAATCCTTATTTACAATGATGGCCCTCCCGTAGTGTAGTAACAAGCTACATGACTCGTTTGTGTTTTCTTTTTTCTCTTTTAGAGTGTATACTGAAAGTGACAATGATCTACCAACATATCCAACAAATTTCCAAGTGGCCAAATACTCAATTTTTGGAAAGGTAAGCCCACCCATAGGCAGTACAGTTTATTTATCTCACGTCAGCTATACTTGTTGATCCTGTTGAGTGACACACCTGTCTGCACTTTGTGTGTGTGTGTGTGTGTGTGTGTGTGTGTGTGTGTGTGTGTGTGTGTGTGTGTGTGTGTGTGTGTGTGTGTGTGTGTGTGTGTGTGTGTGTGTGTGTGTGTGTGTGTGTGTGTGTGTGTGTGTGTGTGTGTGTTTGTGGCAAGAAAAAGTATGTGAACCCTTTAGAATTACCTGCATTTGTGCATAAATTGGTAATAAAATGTTATCTGATCTTCATCTAAGTCACAACAATAAGCAAACACAGTCTGCTTAAACTAATAACACACAAATAATTGTTCATGTTTTTATTGACCACACTGTGTAAACATTCACAGTGCAGGTTGGAAAAAGTATGTGAACCCTTGGATTTAATAAAAGGTTGACCCTCTTTTTGCAGCAATAACCTCAACCAAACAGTTTCTGTAGTTGCGGATCAGACCTGCACAAAGGTCAGGAGGAATTTTGGACCATTCGTCTTTACAAAACTGTTTCAGTTCCACAATATTCTTGGCATGTCTGGTGTGAACTGCTCTTTTGAGGTCATGCTACAGCATCTCAGTCGGGTTGAGGCCCCGCGTGTCCCCAGGCACCCTCATTTGTTGACTGTGATCAAAAAAACCTTGGTTTCATGCATATCAACATCAGAAGCCTCCTCCCTAAGTTTGTTTTACTCACTGCTTTAGCACACTCCGCCAACCCTGATGTCCTTGCCGTGTCAGAATCCTGGCTTAGGAAGGCCACCAACAATTCTGAGATTTCCATACCCAGCTACAACATTTTCCTTCAAGATAGAACTGCCAAAGGGGGAGGATTTGCAATCTACTGCAGAGAGAGCCTGCAAAGTTCTGTCATACTTTCCAGGTCTATACCCAAACAGTTTGAACTTCTAATTTTAAAAATTAACCTCTCCAGAAATAAGTCTCTCACTGTTGCCGCCTGCTATTGATCCCCCTCCGCTCCCAGCTGTGCCCTGGACCCCATTTGTGAATTGATCGCCCCCCCCCCCCCCCATCTAGTTTCAGAGTTCGTTCTGTTAGGTGACCTAAACTGGGATATGCTTAACACCCCGGCAGTCCTACAATCTAAGCTAGATGCCCTCAATCTCACACAAATCATCAAGGAACCCAACAGGTACAACCCTAAATCCGTAAACATGGGCACCCTCATAGACATTATCCTGACCAACTTGCCCTCCAAATACACCTCTGCTGTTTTCAATCAGGATCTCAGCGACCACTGCCTCTTTGCCTGTATCCGCTATGGGTCCGCGGTCAAACTACCACCCCTCATCACTGTCAAACGCTCCCTAAAACACTTCTGCGAGCAGGTCTTTCTAATCGACCTGGCCCGGGTATCCTGGAAGGATATTGACCTCATCCCGTCAGTCGAGGATGCCTGGTCATTCTTTAAAAGTAATTTCCTCACCATCTTAGATAAGCATGCCCTGTTCAAAAAATGTAGAACTAAGAACAGATATAGCCCTTGGTTCACTCCAGACCTGACGGCCCTTGACCAGCACAAAAACGTCCTGTGGCGGACTGCAATAGCATCGAATAGTCCCCGCGATATGCAACTGTTCAGGGAAGTCAGGAACTAATACACGCAGTCAGTCAGGAAAGCAGAGGCTAGCTTTTTGAAGCAGAAATTCGCATCCTGTAGCTCTAACTCCAAAAAGTTTTGGGACACTGTAAAATCCATGGAGAACAAGAGGACCTCCTCCCAGCTGCCCACTGCACTGAGGCTAGGTAACATGGTCACCACTGATAAATCCATGATAATTGAACATTTCAATAAGCAATTCTCAAAGGCTGGCCATGCCTTCCTCCTGGCTACCCCAACCCCGGCCAACAGCTCTGCCCGCCCTGCAGCTACTCGCCCAAGCCTCCCCAGCTTCTCCTTCACCCAAATCCAGACAGCAGATGCTCTGAAAGAGCTACAAAACCTTGACCAGTACAAATCAGCTGGGCTAGAATATCTGGACCCTCTCTTTTTAAAACTATCCGCCGCCGCCATTGTTGCAACCCCTATTACCAACCTGTTCAACCTCTCTTTCGTATCGTCCGAGATCCCTAAAGATTGGTAAGCTGCCACGGTCATCCCCCTCTACAAAGGGGGTGACACCCTAGAACCAAACTGTTCCAGACCAAAATCCATCCTGAGTCTTCGAAAGCCAAGTTAATAAACAGATCACTGACCATTTCGATTTTGTTACCAAATCACCTTATACCAGCCACCACTGCAACCTGTATGCTCTAGTCGGCTGGCCCTCGCTACATATTTGTCGCCAGACCCACTGGCTCTAGGTCATCTATAAGTCTTTGCTAGGTAAAGCTCTGCCTTATCTCAGTTCACTGGTCACAATAACAACACCCACCCGTAGCACACGTTCCAGCAGGTGTATCTCACTGATCATCCCCAAAGCCAACACCTCATTTGGCCGCCTTTCCTTCCAGTTCTCTGCTGCCAGTGACTGGAACGAATTGCAATAATTGCTGAAGTTGGAGACTTTTATTTCCCTCACCAACTTTAAACATCAACTATCTGAGCAGCTAACCGATTGCTGCAGCTGTACATAGTCCATCTGTAAATAGCCCACTCAATCTACCTACCTCATCCCCATAATGTATTTATTTTATTTACTTTTCTGCTCTTCTGCACACCAGTATCTCTACTTGCACATCATCATCTGCTCATTTATCACTCCAGTGTTAATCTGCTAAATTGGAACTATTTGCTCCTATGGCCTATTATTGCCTACCTCCTCATGCCTTTTGCACACACTGTATATAGACTTTCTTTTTTCTACTGTGTCATTGATTTGTTTATTGTGTTATTGGCTTGTTTATTGTTTACTCCATGTGTAACTCTGTTGTCTGTGTCACACTGCTTTGCTTTATCTTGGCCAGGTCGCAGTTGCAAATGAGAACTTGTTCTCAACTAGCCTACCTGGTTAAATAAAGGTGAAATTAAAAAAATTACATTCTCCAGCAAAATGTCTTAATAACCTTGGGAATAATTTTTCCGTCGATGATAGCAAGCTGTCCAGGCCTTGAAACAGCAAAGCAGCTCCAAACCATGATGGTCCCTCCAACATTGTTTACAGTTGGGATGAGGTTTTAATGTTGGTGTGCTGTGCCTTTTCTTTTCTCCACACATAGTGCTGTGTGTTCCTTCCAAACAACACAACTTTAGTTTCATCTGTCCACAGAATATTTTGCCAGAGCGCTGTGGAACATCCAGGTGCTCTTTTGCGAACCTCAGATGTGCAGCAATGTTTTTTTGGACAGCAGTGGCTTCTTCCATGGTGTTCTCCCATGAACACCCTTCATGTTTAGTGTTTTACGTATTGAAGACTCGTCAACAGGGATGTTAGCATCTTTCATAGATTTCTGTAAATCTTTAGCTGACACTCTAGGATTCTTCTTCACCTCATTGAGCATTCTGCTGTCATCTTTGCAGGATGGCCAATCCTAGGAAGAGTAGCAATAGTGCTGAAATTTCTCAATTTATAGACAATTTGTCTTACCGTGGACTACCTTTTAGAGATACTTTTGTAACCCTTTCCAGCTTTATGCAAGGCAACAATTCTTAATCTTAGGTCTTCTGAGATCTCTTTTGTTTGAGGCATGGTTCTTCTCAGGCAATGCTATTTGTGAATAGCAAATGCACATTTTATAAATGTTTTTTATGGGACAGGGCAGCTCTAACCAAAATCTCCAATCTCGTCTCATTGATTTGACTCCAGGTTAGTTGACTCCTGACTCCAATTAGCTTTTAAAGAAGTCATTAGCCTAGGGGTTCACATACTTTTTCCAACCTAAACTGTGAATGTTTAAATGATGTATTCAATACATACAATACAAATACAATAATGTGTGGGTTATTAGTTTAAGCGCACTGTGTTTGTGTGTTTGTCTATTGTTGTGACTTAAAATGTTATCTGATCTTCATCTAAGTCAAATTTATACAAAAATCCAGGTAATTCCAAAGGGTTCACATACTTTTCCTGGCCACTGTACGTATATCAATGTGTATGTATTTAAACTCAGCAAAAAAAAAATCCTCTCACTGTCAACTGTGTTTATTTTCAGTAAACTTAACGTGTAAATATTTGTATGAACATAACAAGATTCAACAACTGAGACATGTAAACTGAACAAGTTCCACAGACATGTGACTAACAGAAATGGAATAATGTGTCCCTGAATAAAGGAGGGGTCAAATTCAAATGTAACAGTCAGTATCTGGTGTGGCCACCAGCTGCATTAAGTACTGCAGTGCATCTCTTCCTCAAGGACTGCACCAGATTTGCCAGTTCTTGCTGTGAGATGTTACCTCCACTCTTCCACCAAGGCACCTGCAAGTTCCCAGACATTTCTGGAGGGAATGGCCCTAGCCCTCACCCTCAGATCCAACAGGTCCCAGACGTGCTCAATGGGATTGAGATCCGGGCTCTTCGCTGGCCATGGCAGAACACTGACATTTCTGTGTCGCAGGAAATCACGCACAGAACGAGCAGTATGGCTGGTGGCATTGTCATGCTAGAGGGTCATTTCAGGATGAGCCTACAGGAAGGGTGCCATATGAGGGAGGAGGATGTCTTCACTGTTACGCACAGCGCTGAGATTGCCTGCAATGACAATAAGCTCAGTCCGATGATGTGACACACCGCCCCAGACCATGACAGACCGTCCACCTCCAAATCGATCCCACTCCAGAGTACATGCCTTCGTGTAACACTCATTCCTTCGACGATAAACGTGAATCCGACCATCACCCCTGGTGAGACAAAACCGCGACTTGTCAGCGAAGGGCACTTTTTGCCAGTCCTGTTTGGTCCACCGTCTCCTGTCTGGTCCAGCGATGGTGGGTTTGTCCCCTTAGGAAACCCTGTTGCCGGTGATGTCTGGTGAGGACTTGCCTTACAACAGGCCTACAAGCTCTCAGTCCAGCCTCTCTCAGCCTATTGCGGACAGTCTGAGCACTGATGGAGGGATTGTGCGTTCCCGGTGTAACTCGGGCAGTTGTTGTTGCCATCCTGTAGCTGTCCCGCAGGAGTGATGTTCGGATGTACCGATCCTGTGCAGGTGTAGTTACACGTGGTCTGCCACTGCGAGGACAATCAGCTGTCCGTCCTGTCTCCCTGTTGCGCTGTCTTAGGCGTCTCACAGTAAGGACATAGCAATTTATTGCCCTGGCCCCATCTGCAGTCCTCATGCCTCCTTGCAGCATGCCTAAGGCACATTCACATAGATGCCCAGGGTCCCTGCTCATCTTTATTTTGGTGTTTTTCAGAGTCAGTAGAAAGGCCTCTTTCGTGTCCTAAGTTTTTATAACTGTGACCATAATTGCCTACTGTCTGTAAACTGTTTCTTAATTAACGACTATTCCACAGCTGCATGTTCATTAATTATTTATGATTCATTGAACAAGCAAGGGAAACCGTGTTTAAACCCTTTACAATGAACATCTTTGAAGTTATTTTGATTTTTACAAATTATCTTTGATAGACACGGTCCAGAAAATGGGCCGTTTCTTTTTTTGCTGAGTTTGTATATACACTGCTCAAAAAAATAAAGGGAACACTAAAATAACACCTCCTAGATCTGAATGAATGAAATATTCTTATTAAATACTTTTTTCTTTACATAGTTGAATGTGCTGACAACAAAATCACACAAATTATCTATGGAAATCAAATTTATCAACCCATGGAGGTCTGGATTTGGAGTCACACTACAGGCTGAGCCAACTTTGATGTAATGTCCTTAAAACAAGTCAAAATGAGGCTCGGTAGTGTGTGTGGCCTCCACGTGCCTGTATGACCTCCCTACAATGCCTGGGCATGCTCCTAATGAGGTGGCGGATGGTCTCCTGAGGGATCTCCTCCCAGACCTGGACTAAAGTATCTGTAAACTCCTGGACAGTCTGTGGTGCAACGTGGCGTTGGTGGATGGCGCGAGACATGATGTCCCAGATGTGCTCAATTGGATTCAGGTCTGGGGAACGGGCAGGCCAGTCCATAGCATCAATGCCTTCCTCTTGCAGGAACTGCTGACACACTCCAGCCACATGAGGTCTAGCATTGTCTTGCATTAGGAGGAACCCAGGGCCAACCACACCAGCATATGGTCTCACAAGGGGTCTGAGGATCTCATCTCGGTACCTAATGGCAGTCAGGCTACCTCTGGCAAGCACATGGAGGGCTGTGCGGCCCCCCCAAAGAAATGCCACCCCACACCATGACTGACCCACCGCCAAACCGGTCATGCTGGAGGATGTTGCAGGCAGCAGAACGTTCTCCACGGCGTCTCCAGACTCTGTCACGTCTGTCACGTCTGTCACGTGATCAGTGTGAACCTGCTTTCATCTGTGAAGAGCACAGGGCGCCAGTTGCGAATTTGCCAACCTTGGTGTTCTCTGGCAAATGCCAAACGTCCTGCAGGGTGTTGGGCTGTAAGCACAACCCCCACCTGTGGACATCGGGCCCTCATACCACCCTCATGGTGTCTGTTTCTGATGGTTTGAGCAGATACACGCCCATTTGTGGCCGGCTGGAGGTCATTTTGCAGGGCTCTGGCAGTGCTCCTCCTGCTCCTCCTTGCACAAAGGCAGAGGTAGCGGTCCTGCTGCTGGGTTGTTGCCCTCCTACGGCCTCCTCCACGTCTCCTGATGTAGTGGACTGTCTCCTGGTAGCGCCTCCATGCTCTGGACACTACGCTGACAGACACAGCAAACCTTCTTGCCACAGCTCGCATTGATGTGCCATCCTGGATGAGCTGCACTTGTGTGGGTTGTAGACTCCGTCTCATGCTACCACTAGAGTGAAAGCACCGCCAGCATTCAAAAGTGACCAAAACATCAGCCAGGAAGCATTTTAATTTATTTATTTTGCTCCTTTGCACCCCATTATTTTTATTTCTACTTTGCACATTCTTGTAAAATTCCAGAAAATGATGTCATGGCTTTACAATCTTCTGATAGGCTAAGTGACATCATTTGAGTCAATTGGAGCTGTACCTGTGAATGTATTTCAAGGCCTACCTTCAAACTCAGTGCCTCTTTGCTTGGCATCATGGGAAAATCAAAAGAAATCAGCCAAGACCTCAGAAAAATAATTGTATACCTCCACAAGTCTGGTTCATCCTTGGGAGCAATTTCCAAATGCCTGAAGGTACCACGTTCATCTGTTCAAACAATAGTATGCAAGTATAAACACCATGTGCCCACTCATCTGTCATACTGCTCAGGAAGAAGACGTGTTCTGTCTCCTAGAGATGAACGTACTTTGGTGTGAAAAGTGCAAATCAATCCCAGAACAACAGCAAAGGACCTTGTGAAGATGCTGGAGGAAACGGGTACAAACGTATCTATATCCACAGTAAAACGAGTCCTATATGGACTTAACCTGAAAGGCCGCCATAAAAAAAGCCAGACTACGGTTTGCAATTGCACACGGGGACAAAGATTGTACCTTTTGGAGAAATGTCCTCTGGTCAAATGAA
>NC_088221.1:29123763-29148763 GCF_036934945.1 Oncorhynchus masou masou
AGAACCACTACTAATGGTTGTATGGTTTAAGTGCTGCCACAGCAGCATGGGGTATAGACCACAGTGATGACAGGTGACTGGGTCTGTAACACCCTGATCTGTTTTGATCTCTGATCAAAGGCAGAGAGAGGGAGGTAAGAGGCAGAGAGAGAAGGTAAAGAGAGAGAAGGATAGAGGGGAAGAGACAGAGGTAGAGAGAGGAGATGCGGATGAGAAGGAAGGTGAGGTGAGAGGGAGATTAAAGCTGCCTCTTCAAGACAGTAATGTGTTTCTCCCGCTATGGACTGACCTCCTGACTGATAATCTGCTGCTGTTGAATAGAAGCTGGGGTTGTGTGTGTGTGTGTGTGTGTGTGTGTGTGTGTGTGTGTGTGTGTGTGTGTGTGTGTGTGTGTGTGTACACGTGTGTGTGCGTGTGTGTGTGTGTGTGTGTGTGTGTGTGTGTGTGTGTGTGTGTGTGTGTGTGTGTGTGTGTGTGTGTGTGTGTGTGTGTGTGTGTGTGTGTATACACGTGTGTGCGTGTGCGCGTGTGTGCGTGTGTGTGCGTGTGTGTGTGTATACACGTGTGTGCGTGTGCGCGTGTGTGCGTGTGCTCGAATACGTGAATGCGTGCGCGCGGGCGCGTGTGTGTGTGTGGAGCAATGATGGAGAGCATTCAGTAGATAAGCACCACACAAACACCATCCCATTTCCATCCCCTGTCCATCAGCAGTAGCAGTAGTTAGCCTGACAGCAGTTAGCCTGACAGCAGTTAGCCTGACAGCAGTTAGCCTGACAGCCTCTCAGCCTGGTTAATTGGGGTGATAGATACTCTTGACATGCATCTAAGTGCTGCTGAGAAGATTAACACATCGTTGTCTTCCCTCCTGCATCCCTCATATTAAAGGAGGTCACAATCCCAGGTCTTTTTAATACGCCTATGCAATTAATAAGGCCCTAATTCTGCCCCATATCTCTGCTTGTTTAAAGTTCCCTTTCAAGAGCCTGATAAACCCCCCCCCCCCTCTCTCCCTCTGCTGTTTGCTGCAAATTAGACTAATCTCCTTCAAGTTCACCCTCCGGCGCTCCACTTTCTCCTCTCTTCTTTTCTTCCTATCCTCTCACCCAGTTGAAAGTGAACACTGGCTGACATCAGCAGTAAGGTTAATGTGTCCAGTGTTTTACAAAGCCTCCTCTAGGGATGGTTCATCACCACAGTAACACCTACCTGATATCTCTTATCATCTACCTCTGTATTGAGGGCTTTCTTTAATCAATTAATGAATGGTCTTACACACAGTATATTTCAATTAGGCCTGCTTTCACTGGTGGCCCTCATCGCAGGTCAGTGTTCTAAAGTATGTATGTAGTTGTTGGAGTAACTGGCACTCTTTTCCCTGTAGGCTCTGTGACTGCCTCTTATACTGCTTTTCCCTGTAGGCTCTGTGACTGCTTCTTATACTGCTTTTCCATGTAGGCTCTGTGACTGCTTCTTATACTGCTTTTCCCTGTAGGCTCTGTGACTGCCCCTTATACTGCTTTTCCCTGTAGGCTCTGTGACTGCTTCTTATACTGCTTTTCCATGTAGGCTCTGTGACTGCCTCTTATACTGCTTTTCCCTGTAGGCTCTGTGACTGCCTCTTATACTGCTTTTCCCTGTAGGCTCTGTGACTGCCTCTTATATTGATTTTCCCTGTAGGCTCTGTGATTGCCCCTTATACTGCTTTTCCCTGTAGGCTCTGTGACTGCCTCTTATATTGATTTCCCCTGTAGGCTCTGTGATTGCCCCTTATACTGCTTTTCCCTGTAGGCTCTGTGACTGCTTCTTATACTGCTTTTCCATGTAGGCTCTGTGACTGCCTCTTATACTGCTTTTCCCTGTAGGCTCTGTGATTGCCCCTTATACTGCTTTTCCATGTAGGCTCTGTGATTGCCTCTTATATTGATTTTCCCTGTAGGCTCTGTGATTGCCTCTTACACTGCTTTTCCCTTACACTGCTTTTCCCTGTAGGCTCTGTGACTGCCTCTTATACTGCTTTTCCCTGTAGGCTCTGTGATTGCCCCTTATACTGCTTTTCCATGTAGGCTCTGTGACTGCTTCTCATATTGATTTTCCCTGTAGGCTCTGTGATTGCCCCTTATACTGCTTTTCCCTGTAGGCTCTGTGACTGCCTCATATATTGATTTTCCCTGTAGGCTCTGTGACTGCCTCTTATACTGCTTTTCCCTGTAGGCTCTGACACTGCCTCTTATACTGCTTTTCCCTGTAGGCTCTGACACTGCCTCTTATATTGCTACTAGACTGTATCTCCTCTGGCCTTTCCTTGACACTATAAAATATCTATTTTTTATTGTGCTTAAGATTTTCATGTTTATTTGTTTTCATGTTTTTCAAGTTTGACATGCTTTTGGGAGTTACTGTGACCCCTTTTCTCTATGGGGGGATGTCTAATATTGTGGTGTGTTCAGTAATGTAGACCTACCAACAGAAATCCTGTCGTTGTTTGTTATATGTACATTCCTCTGCATCACCACAGCACTGTCCCGGCTGGCTCCTATTATGCCTCATAACATCCATTTGACTCTGTGGTCACAGATGGTCTGATCTCCCTTTCCTCCTCTTTAACTGGGCTGTTAGTGATGGGATCCAGAGATGAGAGGAGCAGACAGTGCAGTAGGATAAACGGTAAACAGTACATGTTCAACAGTAGCGGTTCAGCTGAGTTGAGTTGTTCCCTCGAGAGAGGGAACTACAGTGTTATCAGATGGAGATCAGAGCAGAGGGATAATTCACTTATCACATCTGCTGTGATTAGGAAACAGGACGCAGCCGGCTGATTGGCTGATAGACTGATAGGGATCTGTGGGCTGCTGGGATCCGGAGTTCTCTGGGTTTACTAAAGGCCACCGGGGCGTAGATACTCTGATTCTCTCCCCTTCTCTCTGAAGTCATTCCCTCCCACTTAAGAATTTAAAAGCATTGGATTGGTAGATGGAGAACATGAATCAAGTGCTTTTAAATCCGTGAGGGGGAGTGAACTAGTGTATACTTCATAGAGAGGGAGGCAGAACAATTGAGCTTTGGTGACACTGTCACAGAGACTCTGAGGAGTAAACAGAGTGACTATCAAATGAAGAGCAGGCCTGTTTAAAAAAACAGATAAAGAAACACCTCACGGCACAATGTCTCTCCCCTATTTGACCTAGATATTTTGTGTCTATGTAATGATATGTAGGTTATGTGAACCATTTTTAAATGTATGTAGTGTTGTCCTTAAGCTGTTCTTGTCTTTTAATGTTCTGCAATATGTCATGTTTCATGTTTTGTGTGGAGCCCAGGAAGAGTAGCTGCTGCTTTCACAACAGCTAATGGGGATCTAATAAAATACCAAATACCGCAAGACCGGCCATCTTCTATGTCTGTCCTGTTTTCATACCACTCAATTATTCAGTATTTTTCTCAGTGAATTTCAAACTCCTATCAATGTGTAAAAATGTAAAGTTCCCATCAAGTGAAGGAATTCTAAAAATACTGAATATTTATCCAAACTATCCTCAGTGAATTAAAATGAGTTTATATCATTTTTGTCCTGCCCTGAAAATGTACATAGTAGATATCTCCCAATCAATGCCTTTTATTGTAGAGAAAATTAGAGAATGGTTTCTGTCCACCATGTCCAAAAAGTGTAATTAAAACAGTCATCATCATCATCAACCCAGACAGGTTACCATTATCAGACACTTTCCTCTTAGAAAGAGATGTAGGCTAATTATCTCTCTCTCCCACCTGCTGTCCTGATGAGCCTCTTGTTCTCTATATCCTCCCCTTCTCTCTCTATCCTCCCTCCCTCTCTCTCACACACTCACTCCTTTCCTCCCTCTCCTCCCGCTCTGATCACCTCAATCATAAACTCACACCTATCTGTGTCTGCACACCGAACACACACACACACACACACACACACACACACACACACACACACACACACACACACACACACACACACACACACACACACACACACACACACACACACACACACACACACACACACACACACACACACACAAACAATGCAAACACACACTCAGATCTGAATGACAAGACCACTGTTGGTAAAGCAAAGTGAGACAGATAATGACATCATCATCAGCAATAACAATAACAGTAATAAAAATAGTTATTAAAGAAAAAATAATAGTAATAAAAATGATGTGATAATCTAAAAATCATTTAGCTTGATAAGTAATCAAAATAAAGATATGGTGTAACTTGGTGAAATAAAGTTTTTATTTTCACTTAATTTTAACATTGTGCCATGAATCACATGTACGTACAACTTAATAAAACACGTTTTCCAATTTCAAAATGACTATAGTAAGTGCCTATTAGAGTGGTAATCAGCAATAGAAACAATAACCAAGCTGTTGCCTAACTAAGCTGAGAGATGGGGCTGGAGAAATGTAACCATTCTCAAAGTCATAGACAGAGCTATGGATGCAAGGACTGATCATCCATGATATCTTCCTGCTGATGATTCTCTGATCCACCTCTACACAGATGACACCATTCTGTATACATCTGGCCCTTCTTTGGACACTGTGCTAATAAACCTCCAGACGAGCTTCAATGCCATACAACACTCCCTGTGTGGCCTCCAACTGCTCTTAAACGCTAGTAAAACTAAATGCATGCTTTTCAAAGGATCACTGCCCGCACCCGCCCACTCGACTAGCTTTACTACTCTGGACGGTTCTGACTTAGAATATGTGGACAACTACAAATACCAAGGTGTCTGGTTAGACTGTAAACTCTCCTTCCAGACTCATATTAAACAACTCCAATCCAAAATTAAATCTAGAATTGGCCTCCTATTTCGCAACAAAGCCTCCTTTACTCACGCTGCCAAACATACCCTTGTAAAACTGACTATCCCAGCAGTCCTCGACTTCGGCGATGTCGTTTACAAAATAGCCTCCAACACTCTACTCAGCAAATTGGATGCAGTCTATCAGAGTGTCATCCGTTTTGTCACCAAATCCCCATATACCACCCATCACTGCGACCTGTATGCTCTGGTTGGCTGGCCCTCGCTACATATTCGTCGCCAGACCCCTGGCTCCAGGTCATCTATAAGTCTATGCTAGGTAAAGCTACGCCTTATCTCAGCTCATTGGTCACCATAACAACACCTACCCGTAGCATGCGCTCCAGCAGGTATATCTCACTGGTCATCCCCAAAGCCAATACCTCATTTGGCCACCTTTCCTTCCAGTTCTCTGCTGCCAATGACTGGAACGAATTGCAAAAATCGCTGAAGTTGGAGACATATCTCCTTCACAAACTTTAAGCATCAGCTACCTGAGCAGCTTACTGATCACTGCAGCTGTACACAGCCCATCTGTAATTAGTCCATCCAATCTACCTACCTCATCCCCATATTGCTTTTATTTACTTTTTTGCTCTTTTGCACACCAGTATTTCTACTTGCACATCTATCACTCCAGTGTTAATTTGCTAAATTGTAATTTCTTCGCTACAATGGCCTATTTATTGCCTTACCTCCTCACACCATTTGCACACACTGCATATAGACTTTTTCTTTTGTGTTATTGACTGTACATTTGTTTATTCCATGTGTAACTCTGTGTTGTTGTTTGTGTCGCGTTGCTTTGCTCTATCTTGGCCAGGTCGCAGTTGTAAATGAGAACTTGTTCTCAACTGGCCTACCTGGTGAAATAAAGGTGAAATAAAATAAATAAATATATACAGTATATATAGTTTTAACCATGTTTTGATGCTAAATAGTGTTTGTTAAAATGTTCTTTGTTTACAAACATTGGAGTGTCTCCTGACCCCTCCTGTCTCAGCCTCCAGTATTTATGCTGCAGTAGTTTCTGTTTAGGGGGGCTGGGGTCAGTTTGTTATATCTGGAGTACTTCTCCTGTCTCAGCCTCCAGTATTTATGCTGCAGTAGTTTATGTTTAGGGGGGCTGGGGTCAGTTTGTTATATCTGGAGAACTTCTCCTGTCTCAGCCTCCAGTATTTATGCTGCAGTAGTTTCTGTTTAGGGGGGCTGGGGTCAGTTTGTTATATCTGGAGAACTTCTCCTGTCTCAGCCTCCAGTATTTATGCTGCAGTAGTTTCTGTTTAGGGGGGCTGGGGTCAGTTTGTTATATCTGGAGAACTTCTCCTGTCTCAGCCTCCAGTATTTATGCTGCAGTAGTTTCTGTTTAGGGGGCTAGGGTCAGTTTGTTATATCTGGAGAACTTCTCCTGTCTCAGCCTCAGTATTTATGCTGCAGTAGTTTCTGTTTAGGGGCTGGGGTCAGTTTGTTATATCTGGAGAACTTCTCCTGTCTCAGCCTCCAGTATTTATGCTGCAGTAGTTTCTGTTTAGGGGGCTGGGGTCAGTTTGTTATATCTGGAGAACTTCTCCTGTCTCAGCCTCCAGTATTTATGCTGCAGTAGTTTCTGTTTAGGGGGGCTGGGGTCAGTTTGTTATATCTGGAGAACTTCTCCTGTCTCAGCCTCCAGTATTTATGCTGCAGTAGTTTATGTTTAGGGGCTGGGGTCAGTTTGTTATATCTGGAGAACTTCTCCTGTCTCAGCCTCCAGTATTTATGCTGCAGTAGTTTCTGTTTAGGGGGGCTGGGGTCAGTTTGTTATATCTGGAGAACTTCTCCTGTCTCAGCCTCCAGTATTTATGCTGCAGTAGTTTCTGTTTAGGGGGGCTGGGGTCAGTTTGTTATATCTGGAGTACTTCTCCTGTCTCAGCCTCCAGTATTTATGCTGCAGTAGTTTCTGTTTAGGGGGGCTGGGGTCAGTTTGTTATATCTGGAGAACTTCTCCTGTCTCAGCCTCCAGTATTTATGCTGCAGTAGTTTCTGTTTAGGGGGGCTAGGGTCAGTTTGTTATATCTGGAGTACTTCTCCTGTCTCAGCCTCCAGTATTTATGCTGCAGTAGTTTCTGTTTAGGGGGGCTGGGGTCAGTTTGTTATATCTGGAGTACTTCTCCTGTCTCAGCCTCCAGTATTTATGCTGCAGTAGTTTCTGTTTAGGGGGCTAGGGTCAGTTTGTTATATCTGGAGAACTTCTCCTGTCTCAGCCTCCAGTATTTATGCTGCAGTAGTTTCTGTTTAGGGGGCTGGGGTCAGTTTGTTATATCTGGAGAACTTCTCCTGTCTCAGCCTCCAGTATTTATGCTGCAGTAGTTTCTGTTTAGGGGGGCTAGGGTCAGTTTGTTATATCTGAACTTCTCCTGTCTCAGCCTCCAGTATTTATGCTGCAGTAGTTTCTGTTTAGGGGGCTGGGGTCAGTTTGTTATATCTGGAGAACTTCTCCTGTCTCAGCCTCCAGTATTTATGCTGCAGTAGTTTCTGTTTAGGGGGGCTGGGGTCAGTTTGTTATATCTGGAGTACTTCTCCTGTCTCAGCCTCCAGTATTTATGCTGCAGTAGTTTCTGTTTAGGGGGGCTGGGGTCAGTTTGTTATATCTGGAGTACTTCTCCTGTCTAAGCCTCCAGTATTTATGCTGCAGTAGTTTATGTGTAGGGGGGCTGGGGTCAGTTTGTTATATCTGGAGTACTTCTCCTGTCTAAGCCTCCAGTATTTATGCTGCAGTAGTTTCTGTTTAGGGGGGCTAGGGTCAGTTTGTTATATCTGGAGAACTTCTCCTGTCTCAGCCTCCAGTATTTATGCTGCAGTAGTTTCTGTTTAGGGGGGCTGGGGTCAGTTTGTTATATCTGGAGTACTTCTCCTGTCCTATCCGGTGTCCTGTGTGAATTTAAGTATGCCCTCTCTAATTCTCTCTTTCTCTCTTTCTTTCTCTCTCTTGGAGGACCTGAGCCCTAGGACCATGCCTCAGGACTACCTGACATGATGACTCCTTGCTGTCCCCAGTCCACATGGCCGTGCTGCTGCACCAGTTTCAACTGTTCTGCCTGTGATTACTGTTATAATCTCCACCCGGCACAGCCAGAAGAGGACTGGCCACCCCACATAGCCTGGTTCCTCTCTAGGTTTCTTCCTAGGTTTTGGCCTTTCTAGGGAGTTTTTCCTAGCCACCGTGCTCCTACACCTGCATTGCTTGCTGTTTGGGGTTTTAGGCTGGGCTTCTGTACAGCACTTTGAGATATCAGCTGATGTAAGAAGGGCTATATAAATCAATTTGATTTGATTTTGATTTGAGTAAAATAAGCTTATATTTGGGGTTTTGATGGGGTATAACAGTTGAACTAAGCTCACGAGGCATAAGTTACATTCTTCATGAATCAATGGGTACATATCATTAATTTATAAGGTCAAAAATGGATATAGCAACTGCTGATTGCCACTAAGTGCCAAATAAAGTAACAGGCTTGACCGTAACAGGGTTAGTGATTTCATCTTAAATCACCCATAACTCCCCTTGTGACACATAAATCCCCTTGTGACACACAGAATGGAAGCTCAGTTTCCCACCACAAAACACCAGAAAATGGCCAAAAAGAGTAGAACCAGTGTCAGGACCCGGTTACGAACCTGGGTCTCCGGAGTGAGAAACAGTCACTTAACCAACTGAGCCACGAATAGTCAGCAGAACCCAGAAGATGAGGCAGACACAGCAGTACTTAAGACGGTGTATTTAATAAAGTAAAAAGGAGAAGTCCTTAAATACAAAAATGGCAAATCCAAAAGGTGGTAGGAATAGCACAAAAAAAGCCTCAAGAGACACTCAAAAACAAAAACAGAATTCCACAAGAGCATCCACCGGAATCGACAGGAAAACACAGAACACTAGGGCTGGGTGCTAACATACAAACACAGAGCACAGAACTGAGGGAAACTAAGGGTTTAAATACAATCAGGGGAAAAACGAGGTACAGGTGCAAATAATAATGGGGAACAAGGGAAAAAACATAAGGTCAAAAAGCACAATGGGGGCATCTAGTGACCAAAACCCGGAACAACCCTGGCCAAATCCTGACAACCAGCTCACCTGCTTTTACATATAATAATTTGACTATTAGATGTTCAATGTTTCTTTTGAACAAATTATTCAAAAATGAATAGATTCACCATATTAAAATTAGAGTTTAGTTCATATAACAGGGTTGACCTTAAATGAGAGTTTAGTTCATATAACAGGGTTGACCTTAAAATGAAGGACAGGTCTTGTTTAACATTAAAATCTCATTATTTACCTTAAAATAACATGAAATAAATAACAGAGATGACTTTGTCCAAAGCAACCAAATAACTAGGGTTTTACAATGATAGTGAAAACTTGGAGAAATGTTGGGTTATAAGAGGGTTAAACCCTTCCTAAAACGCTAATTTTGGCACTTTAGCAAGTGTGGTCTATATTAAAGGGCTCTTCATTTAGTATAACAGGCATTTAAAATGCAAAATGGACTTATTTTGTGGACCGACTCAGGTGTACTTTCAGTTGTCAGGTGTCAGTAGTGGGTTTCTGTCAGCTTCTGTCAGCTTCGCACACGCACGCACGCACGCACACGCACACACGCACGCATGCACGCACACGCACGCACGCACACACACGCACGCACACGCACGCACGCACACGCGCGCACACATGCGCGTGCGCGCACGCGCTCACACACACACACACACACACACACACACACACACACACACACACACACACACACACACACACACACACACACACACACACACACACACACACACCTCTCTCAGTAAGATCACTTAGAACACACACATTAATTTAAAAAATATAGTATTTCTCTGAATCTTCTGATAGGCTGATTTGCTCTACAGCTTCATCAACGTTGGAAAGCTGTGACAATGTCTCTGAGCCCTAGCACGTCTTCTCCTGACACAGGCCAGACTAATCCTCACCAACACCATTGGAGCCAAGCAGACAAATAGGCCGACTCTGTCTCTTTCAGGTACACAGCTGACATCCAGCTTGTTGTCGAGACTGAGGTGGGAGGCAGTGTAGGTGTAGTTGTGTGTCTCTCTCAGTTCCTCTTTATTGATCTCCAGACTCTTCCTCATCTGGTACGTCCCATCTCCATTGGGCAGCAGCTGCCCCCCAGTCAGCTCCTGTTCCGCTATTGGCTGGCCGTCTCTCAGCAGGGCCAGGTCGATGTGTTGGGGATAGAAACCAAAGGCAAAACAGCTCACACGGGCCCCTCTAGAAACTGCTTTCTTTATGAGCCTGACTCTGGGATGCACGTTACGCATCACAATGCTGCTCTCTCTCCAGATATGCAAAGAGGAATGTAAATATTTTGAAATACAACCATGTCTTGCCCCATGGTAACCGAGGTTCTCCAGTATAGTATGTAGAATGAGTCATGTTGTAAGCCAATCCATCTGCAACAATCCCATTGAAAGTGTTACTGAACAGGAGAAGGGGCGGTTCACCATTATCCAACGTCTCAGAGCCAGTCATTCTCTGCTGAACGTGAACACCCTCTGTGAAATGAAAGTGACGTTTGCGGTCAGATGATCTCTCCTTCATAGTGTTGAGCATGTCTCCGTAAACATAGTGAACATAGACCTGAGCTGTGTTTTCTCTTGTTTTGTCTGGGACATAGTGTCTTGTGTGGACAAGCTGATAATTGTTGGAGTCATAGTAACACATTTGGTCACCTGATCTGAAAAGACATGATAGGGTGTGTACTGAACATCACCTGGTTCTCACACTTATCTTCAGATTGATGTATCTCGCTGCAAACAAACAGACCTATCTTACTCCTTAACATTATCAGATTGCATAGATAATAGCATAATATGTTCGTATTGTAAATATCTACACTTACCTACAGTGGTGTACAATGTTAAAACAAACAGAAAGACAAGCAGTGTGCCCATGGAGTGTTTTCCAGTATTCTCGCTTATAAGCCTGCCAGACTTTCACTTGCTCTTACCCAAAATCTGTACTTGCTTGGTTGTTGAACTGGTGAAACAAATTCATGGGCCAAGTATCGAGTGGTGGTAGGGATTTAATACATGAAACACTGATGAGGATGAGAAAGAGATGAGGAAGAGAAAGAGTTAGGCTGCATGCTGCACACACACACGTCTCCCTCCAACAGTCTGTTTACAGATAGGGGCACAGTAGAATCAGATCACAAATGGCCATTTCCATCGAATAAACAAAAACATGAAAACCATTTGAAGTTCATAGGAGCATATCAAATTGAGTGTCAAATCAAATCTAAGAGTCTTTATATTGGGGAAATCATTTGAACATCGCAGACAATCCCCTGGTCACCTACAGAGACCTGCCAAGAGAAAAGATGTTAAGAGCCACATGCCTTTCAATGCATGACTTTGAACACCTTGAAATGCATTCATTTGGTTTGATTGGTGACATTACAACTGTAATTTTCACATGAGGACAAGTGCAGTTTTTCCATAAGCTTTTCATTGATAACTTGGGATTTTATCACTTGACATATCAGTTATGTAGTGGGAAGGATCCTATAAAACAAGTCAGTGTGAATGCATGTACCACTTTGAATAAATAAATACTGTTCCTCTGAAGGTTTGTGTTTGATCATGAAACTACAAAACAGGCTGGATGTCTAAACAAAGTCAAGTCTGAATGTCAATACCGTTTTAGATTTATTCTCATCTATGACAACATTCTAGAACTGAGTTATCACTCATCAAAGTCTGGTATCCGGGGTAATATGGCTGTATAATTGATTAAGTGGCTCTTGTAGAATGTTGACAGCAGTATAGAACACATTGTATTGCTAAGATGATCATACTTAACTTAATAGCTACACTCACCGACAAAGGATACATTTTATCCCTCATGTTGGCCCTGGGCAAACTGGTAAATAAAACCTTACTATAGCTGCACTTCTCCACATGTCCAGATTTATAGTGCTTTTCTCCCCTTTTAATGCTCATACGCTCGTCTTTGAAAAAATGCCATAATGTCTGAAATAGACACCAAAGTCGACATATTGTACAAATAATTATCTAGGCTAAGTAATACAAAATTATTTTATGATCTACTGTTCTGCTAACCAGCGAGCTAAAGTGTAGTCAGTGGCTAGCTAAGACAGAGAAAGGGGATGTAAGAAGTTAATAGATTGAACGCAGGTCTCTGATCGTGCTGGTGAACAGTAGCTGACAGTGTTGGCTGGAGATGTCGTGCAGGAGCTTCCTGCAGGATTTTGTAGTTTTGCCGGGGTCTTCTCTGTTGCTAAATAGCATTTAGAATTTTTGAGAGTAAATTGAGGCAAATATATTGATAAAACTGTCCGGAATGTCCTTGTCCCATCGTGCTCTAGTGACTCCTGTGGCGGGCCGAGCGCAAGCAGTTGTATGGTGTTTCCTCCAACACAATGGTGCGGCTGGCTTCCGGGTTAAGCGAGAAGTGTCAAAAAGCAGTGCGGCTTGGCAGGGTCGTGTTTCAGAGGACGCATGGCTCTCGACCTTCTCCTCTCCCGAGTCCGTACCGTACGGGAGTTGCAGTGATGGGACAAGACTAACTAATAACTACCAATTAGGGAGAAAAAGGGGTAAGAAAAACAAAAAAAAATTCTAAACCAAGTGCCAGGCACCTCACCTGGACCCCTGCAGAAATATCTCTGTTTTATTATCCTGACTCTGGGATAAACTTTACGATTCATACAATTGTTTTCTTTCTCCAGGTATGCCTTCAATGAGCTTACGCAAATAGGAACGCAAGAGTTCTAAACAAACATTTTTACATATGCTAGCTTTATCTCATCCCACCATGGTAGCTTTTTTTGCTAGTTCATACAGTAGCTCCATTCTGTTTCTTTTTTATCCTGAAAACGTATTTGACGATTACAAGCATATCCATAACAAGATGCAGCCACCACTTGTCACGCCCTGGTCGAAATATATTGTGTTTGTCTTTATTTATTTGGTCAGGCCAGGGTGTGACATGGGTTTATTGTGGTGTGTTTTGTCTTGAGGTTTTGTTAGGTATTGGGTGTGTGGTTTAGTGGGGGTAATCTAGCATAGTCTATGGCTGTCTGGAGTGGTTCTCAATCAGAGGCAGGTGTTTATCGTTGTCTCTGATTGGGAACCATATTTAGGCAGCCATATTCTTTGAGTATTTCGTGGGTGATTGTTCCTGTCTCTGTGTTTGTGTGCACCAGATAGGCTGTATAGGTTTTCACGTTCGTTCTTTGTTTTGTTCGTTATTTCATGTCTAATTCATTTCATGTCTAGTTCATTTCATTAAAGAACATGAATAACCACCACGCTGCATTTTGGTCCGCTTCTCCTTCGACAGACGAGAGCCGTTACACCACTATGCTTTAAAATATATAGAGATGTACTGAGTAATGTGCAACACATTAATCAGTACATCTCTATATATTTTAAAACATAACCATTTGCATACAGGACAAAATGTTATTTGCTTTCCCACAGCAAATCAAATCAAATCAAATGTATTTATACATCAGCTGATATCTCAAAGTGTGTAGAAGCACGTTGGCTAGGAAAAACTCCCTAGAAAGGCCAAAACCTAGGAAGAAACCTAGAGAGGAACCAGGCTATGAGGGGTGGCCTGTCCTCTTCTGGTTGTGCCGGGTGGAGATTATAACAGAACATGGCCAAGATGTTCAAATGTTCATAAATGACCGGCATGGTCAAATAATAATAATCACAGTAGTTGTCGAGGGTGCAGCAAGTAAGCACCTCAGGAGTAAATGTCAGTTGGCTTTTCATAGCCAATCATTGAGAGTATCTGTACCGCTCCTGCTGTCTCTAGAGAGTTGAAAACAGCAGGTCTGGGACAGGTAGAATGTCCGGTGAACAGGTCAGGGTTCACTCGAGCAGCAGCACGGCCAGGTGGACTGGGGACAGCAAGGAGTCATCATGCCAGGAAGTCCTGAGGCATGGTCCTAGGGCTCAGGTCCTCTGAGAGAGAAAGAAAGAAAGAAAGAGAGAATTAGAGAGAGCATACTTAAATTCACACAGGACACCGGATAAGACAGGAGAAATACTCCACATATAACAGACTCACCCTAGCCCCCGAAACATAAACTATTGCAGCATAAATAATGGAGGCTAAGACAGGAGGGGTTAGGAGACACTGTGGCCCCATCCGATGATACCCCCGGATAGGGCCAAACAGGCAGGATATAACCCCACCCACTTTGCCAAAGCACAGCCCCCACACCACTAGAGGGATATGTTCAACCACCAACTTACCATCCTGAGACAAGGCCGATGTTTTGCAGTATTACTTGCAATCAGGATGCATGTTTTGGAATATTTGTATTATGTACACGCTTACTTCTATTCACTCTGTCAATTAGGTTAGTATTGTGGAGTAATTTCAAAGTTGTTGATCCATCCTCTGTTTTTTCCTATCACAGCCATTAGACTCTACCACTGATATAAAGTCACCATTGGCATCATGGTGAAATCCCTGAGCGGTTTCCTTCCTCACCGGCAACTGAGTTAGGAAGAATGCCTGTATCTTTGTAGTGACTTGGTGTAATGAATAACTTTTTTTTTTTACCTATCTACCAATAAGCGCATTGGACAACCTCCCTGGTCTTTGTGGTTGAATCTGTTTGAAATTCACTGCTCGACTGAGGGACCTTACAGATAACTATATGTGTAGGATACAGAGATGAGGTATTCATTCAAAAATCATGCTAAACACTATTATTGCACACAGAGTGAGTCCATGCAACTTATTATGTGACATTTTACTCCTGAACGTATTTAGGTTTTCATAACAAAGGGGTTGAAAACTTATTGACTGAAGAATTGTAATTTTGAATTCATTTGTAAACATTTTGAAAAACCACTTTGACATTATAGGTTATTAGGGGTAGGCCACAACAAAACATCTATATGTAATGCATTTTTATTCAGACTGTAATACGACAACATTTAGAAAAAGCCAAGGGGTATGAATACTGAAGGCGCTGTATGTACCTCATCTCAAACATCAACGTATTTTGAACATTATCATCCTGCAGGATATCGCATGTAATGTGTTGTTTATAATATTACAGAGTAAGGAACAATATGCTTGGAAACTGGATTGAATCACAATCAGTATGAAAACACAATTGGAGACATCATTTTTGGAAACATGTTATTGACAAGGCAGCGTAATGGTAGCTAGCAAATGAGTGTAGGAGTGGTTACTAACTAACTGTAACTAACTAGTTAACTAACTAACTTGGCTAACTGAGGTCTAACAATTCCCCTATTTACAGCTAGTTAGCCACTGCACAAATTTTAGCTCGCAATTGTAACACTGTTTCCAAAACTGATAAGGCGTCACCACTAATGTTTACTTCTTTACATTTGTGACGTCTCCAATTTCCAAGCACATTATTACTCACTTTGTATTTATAAGATCATTAATGACTTATTATGACATGACATTAAGTAAACAGTCCGCCTTACCTGCATTTGCAGTGGTGTTGTCACGGCTTTCGTCTGTAGAAGGAGGAGCGGACCAAAATGCAGCGTGGTTGTTATTCATTTTATTATAATAAAGAAACTATACACGATAAACTAACAAAATAACAAACGTGCGAAAACCTAAACAGCCCTATCTGGTGCAAAACACAGAGACAGGAACAATCACCCACAAACACACAGTGAAACCCAGGCTACCTAAATATGGTTCCCAATCAGAGACAATGACTAACACCTGCCCCTGATTGAGAACCATATCAGGCCAAACACAGAAATAGACAAACAAGACATCCAACATAGAATGCCCACTCAGATCACACCCTGACCAACCAAAACATAGAAACATACAAAGTAAACTATGGCCAGGGCGTGACAGGTGTGCAATGAAAAAACAAAAAAAAAGACTCGCAGTATGCCCATGGTTTGAGAGTGTCTGGTTTCTAAGCTCTCAAATAAGCCTGCCAGACTTTAATTTTCTCTTACCAAAAGAAGGATACATGTGGCGTAGTTGAACTGGTCAAACAACATTATGGTCCAAGTATCGAGTGGAAGAAGGGATCAAGCCGCTTTAGAACATTCAACACCAGAAAGAAATAGGTTTCAATTATACATTTTTCGCTAAAATGTCCCTCTGCTGATTTAGGCAGTTAGTACACAGCTATGTGTGCCCATTGACTAGTTTGCTCATCATATCTTAATGCTCACCATGTCTAAAAGCTGACCATGTCTTAATGCTTAATGTGTATTCTCCTTGAGGATCGTGATGAGTCAGAGATCTGTACTACCTGAGCAAATAAACCCGCACGCAGCACTCCCTCCTTTGGCCTGTTCGTTAATAGGTGCTAAATCCCTGAGTCATACTGGCCTGTCATATTACAGCAAGGGTAGGAGGGGAGAGGAGGAACGAGATGAAGGCGGGAGGAGGCAAAGGAGGGAGGTCCTGCCTGGAGAACATAGGGGCGGAGTCCACAGACTGTTCTCTAACTGGAGCAACAGTCATCCCGGTGCCTTGCAGCAGTTGCCATGCAGCGACAGTGTGTGTGCGTTTGTGCATCAAAAGGAGGGACACCAATTTCGAGGGAGTGACCAGTAAAGATTAATGTAGCTTGATGCGTAGGAAATCAGATCAGGAAAGATTTGGCATGGGCCCTCAGATCCTCAAAAGTTCTACAGCTGCAACATCGAGAGCATATTGACTGGCTGTATCACAGGTAGTGTGTACGTCCCAGTACATCACCAGGGCAAAACTCCGTGCCATCCAGGACCTCTATACCAGGTGGTGTTATAGGATCACTGGGGCCAAACTCCCTGCCAACCAGGACCTCTATACCAGGCGGTGTCAGAGGACCACTCCTTGCCATCCAGGACCTCTATACAAGGCGGTGTCAAAGGATCACTGGGACCAAACTCCCTGCCATCCAGGACCTCTATACCAGGCGGTGTTATAGGATCACTGGGGCCAAACTCCCTGCCACCCAGGACCTCTATACCAGGCGGTGTTATAGGATCACTGGAGCCAAACTCCCTGCCATCCAGAACCTCTATACCAGGCGGTGTTATAGGATCACTGGGGCCAAACTCCCTGCCATCCAGGACCTCTATACCAGGCGGTGTTATAGGATCACTGGGGCCAAACTCCCTGCCATCCAGGACCTCTATACCAGGCAGTGTCAGAGGAAGGCCGCTGCTGCTACTCCCGTTTATTATATATCCTGATTGAATAGTCACTTTAACCCCTACCCATATACTGTATTACCTCAATTACCTCAATGACCTCGTACCCCTGCACTTTGACTCGTACGGGTACTCCTTGTATATAGCCTCGTTATTGTTTTTATTGTGTTACTATTTCCCTTTTTATTTAGCAACTACTTGTCTTGCTTTTTAACTCAGCACTGTTGGGAAGGGGCTCTTAAGTAAGCATTTCACTGTAAAGTCTACACCTGTTGTATTTGGCGCATGTGACCAATAAATTTTGTCCTGCCGGCTTGCCTACACTTAGCTCAGAGCTCTCAGCCTCCCGCTGGTCCTTGTCTTCGGCAGCAGTGCTGTGCTTCCCTCCGCCCTCCTCCTTCCCTCTCTCCCTCCCTCTCGTCTGTCTGTTATGGTGTTGTTGTGGTCTCCTGATCGCTACCAGTTTCCTGCAGCCAAAACAGGAATTTGTCAGAGCTCTCGGCCCCATGAAACCTTATCGAAATACATCAACCGTGACCACTTAGGGGG
This sequence comes from Oncorhynchus masou masou, assembly GCF_036934945.1. Lineage (NCBI taxonomy): Eukaryota > Metazoa > Chordata > Actinopteri > Salmoniformes > Salmonidae > Oncorhynchus > Oncorhynchus masou. The sequence goes on from NC_088221.1 coordinate 29,141,381, forward strand.
CAATTGTGACAGTTGGTGAGGAGGGGGAGACAGAGGGGGAGACAGGGAGAGAGAGAGGGAGACGGAGGGAGTGGTGTAATTAACTGTGTTTGCACGGCTGCTCACCTGCAGGTCTGCTGCCCAGATTTGGGCCCCACTGGCTCGCTAAGTAAGTATTTGCACGCAAACTGGTGATATTTGATCCACCCCAGTGTCAAGTGCTTCCATAACGTAAAAAATTGAAGAGCGGGAGATTCTCCCAAGCCTCTCAGCTGGCAGTTTGATTCAGATTTTATTACCCGGGCTGCTTCTATAATAAGCAGGAACTGTCCTGTCGCATTAGGCACGCTAGGCGGCACACCCCGAACAGCACACACCCTCCACACACACACACACACACACACACACACACACACACACACACACACACACACACACACACACACACACACACACACACACACACACACACACGCACGCACACACACGCACACACACGCACGCACGCACACACACACGCACACAAACACACACACACAGACACACACACGCACGCACGCACGCACACACACACCACTTAGCCAGAGGAAATTGACTCTCTCTCTCCGCCAGCCTCTCCTCTAGTGGACTAGCAGACTTAACCCCTTTATATCCATGTCTCTCTCTCTCTCCCCCCCCCCCCTCTCTCTCTCTCTCTCTCTCTCTCTCTCTCTCTCTCTCTCTCTCTCTCTCTCTTTCTAGGGAGTTGGTGTCTCTCCATCAATTAAGTAGTCCGGACATCTCATTGGTCCTGAGTGTGCCTCTAAGGTCCTGGGTGTGTCAGTATCTCCAAGGCAACAGACACCCATGTCCTGGTGCTGTGTCATCCTTTGTGGAGCTGTGAGGTAACATGTTAATTACACAGCAAAAAATGTCAGTCTTTTCACATAAACGATTGATCTTTTTTTGACCAAAATGACAAAAGGTCCCTTTTAACTTCAAATCAAATCAAATGTTATTTATCAGATGTGTCGAATACAACAAGTGTATGTATTTTTAAGAAAAATATCTAAAAATAAATAAATAAATAAATGAGCAGCAGTAAAATAACAGTAGCGAGGCTATATACAGGGGCACCGGTACAGAGTCAATGTACTGGTGGATGTGAAGTACTTGAAGTGGATCTTATGAATCTTATGAATAAAGCATTCATGTAGGCTTCATAATCACTGCATAAATGTGCCACATATCAGCTATAACCATATTTCATGCTCAATAAAATATATAAAAATGTGAACAAATAAATGTACATACAGTTATGCCACATTATGAATCTTTATAGAGCATGATATACGGTTATAGATGATTTGTGAAGCGTCTATGTAGTTCTTTTGAAGCCTATATGAAAGCTTCATAAGATGCACTTCAAATAAAGTGGGACCCAAACAAGTATTGAAATGTATTACTTTTGAGATTATTTTTCTTGTCCCAAATGGTAGAGCTTGTATAAAGTAATGTTATTTTGAGAATAAACAAAATGATCAGGCCAATGTGGTAAAATTGGAAAAGCACATATAGTTACTGTTAGATAACTGTAGATAGTTAGTGGTGTTTTCTCTCTTGACAAACTACTTCCAGGTCAGCAGGACTACTCATCGATGCAGAACTATGAGCAGAGCCCTGGGGTGTGTGTGTCTAACCCAGCCACGGAATGTGTGTGTGTGTGTGTGTGTGTGTGTGTGTGTGTGTGTGTGTGTGTGTGTGTGTGTGTGTGTGTGTGTGTGTGTGTGTGTGTGTGTGTGTGTGTGTGTGTGTGTGTGTGATACTATATTTACAGCAGGTCGCATGGCACAGTATCATCTCCTGCAATAACTGGACTGAGACAGACATTATTATGTTGCAACAGTACAAGCCATGGAAATACCATCTACACTCGATTTTACACAGTAGATTCTACTTTATAAATTCATTTTGTCCCTCTAAAGATACAGCATCTAGATACAGCATCTAAAGATACAGCATATAGAAAACATTTTATTTTACTGAATTACATCTGGAAGATGTTTAGATTATTCATTTATTTCAGTTCGTAACCTGTTATTTGTCCAGCTATTCTTCTTTTTTAAAATTATTTTCTATGTTAACTGCAACTTGTTTTCTGTTGTTATATTATGAACCTAATATAGAATTCTATATAGTGATGTTAGTGGATGATTTACATTTGGTGAAAATTCACATCATGTTCATACTATTTCTAGTTTTGATAACTCTTCATGCGTAATAGGCCTGTTCAATTTGTCTCATAGTGTATGTATTTAGTTATCATGGCAGTGTTCGGTTTTGGGAGGCTTTGGTAACAGTGGCTATATTTAACTGGACTGATGAAACAGTGTTTCTCCCGCAGTGTGCAGTAGCCTTAGGCGGGCTGGCTGGCTGCCTGCTGATTTAGGCGATAAGGAGAGGCAACAGTCTGAGACCGCTTCACACAGGGGACAACAGATGCAGGAATCAGCCAAAAACGTGTTATATGAACCAGAATAAAAATACCTTAGCATTTGAAGTAACTTTTTTACAGTGCTGGAAAATTGACCATTGTTTGGTGTAAATAGGACAAGTGATTGCACATGCATTACACATTTTTGGGGATGTTACGCAAGAGGAGCCTTTCAGCTAATTCCATCAAAGCCCTGAGAGTAGGTTTAGTTTCTAATTAGACATCTTTATTTCAGTGTGTTTCCTCTGTGTAGAGCAGCTCTTAGCCAATGGGAATCGGAGTGATAATACATCTCATTCGCCACAGCACTGAGTTTGACCCAGCACCAGCCTCCATGACGGATCAGCCAGGGTGTTTAGCCTTCCAGCACTGTGGATCACATTATGAAATTTACACACACACCCACACACACATACACACAGCACATCCTTTCATTTCACAGACTTATGGCTTGTCTCTGTTTGGAGTTGACGCCCAACCACCTACTGTCACTTTAAGACACTCTGACTCACCTACACAGATGCGCTCAAGGGGCTGTGAGTGTGACTGTGTGTGTTTGTGACTGTGTGTGTGTGACTTTGTGTCTTCATGTTATAGCAAACTCCTTGCTTTAGTCCTGCTCTTCCTCAGCCTTTTCTCAGTTCATAGTGACAAGCGCAGCGTTTTTCTGACGATAGTTCTGTCTTTGCGTCAAGCGGGAATCATCCACATCCCCAGATTAATATAAATATACCACAGGCTTTGTGTTACGTTCTCAGATGTAGACATCGCACTATGAGAAACCTCAGGCATCCGGAGGAGACATGCTGTTCACAGAGAAGTCAAATGACTCCGTTTATTAATCTCTTCTGCCAGATGATGATGATCTGTGTTCGGCCTGTTTTAGAGAAGTGCTAAGTACTGTTCAGTATGCTGGAGAGGTGATTTGCGAGGAGTACTAGACATAACAATACTTTCTTTGAGGAGATCCTGTGGTCGGCTTCTTACAGGAAGCAATGCTTACAGGAAGCAATGTGTTCCTGCTGGTTAGAGTGAGGCACAGACAGGCACAGAAGTACTGTAGCTGGTGGGAATAGCAGGCAATCAGACAGGCACAGAAGTACTGTAGCTGGTGGGAATAGAAGGCAATCAGACAGGCACAGAAGTACTGTAGCTGGTGGGAATAGCAGGCAATCAGACAGGCACAGAAGTACTGTAGCTGGTGGGAATAGCAGGCAATCAGACAGGCACAGAAGTACTGTAGCTGGTGAGAATAGCAGGCAATCAGACAGGCACAGAAGTACTGTAGCTGGTGGGAATAGCAGGCAATCAGACAGGCACAGAAGTACTGTAGCTGGTGAGAATAGCAGGCAATCAGACAGGCACAGAAGTACTGTAGCTGGTGCGAATAGCAGGCAATCAGACAGGCACAGAAGTACTGTAGCTGGTGAGAATAGCAGGCAATCAGACAGGCACAGAAGTACTGTAGCTGGTGAGAATAGCAGGCAATCAGACAGGCACAGAAGTACTGTAGCTGGTGAGAATAGCAGGCAATCAGACAGGCACAGAAGTACTGTAGCTGGTGCGAATAGCAGGCAATCAGACAGGCACAGAAGTACTGTAGCTGGTGAGAATAGCAGGCAATCAGACAGGCACAGAAGTTTTCACCAGCATGCTTTTGAGTCTAAACTCCTCCAACTTTATACTGCATTATTAAATCGCATATGAATTATTCAACAACCTTCATATAAAACAAATATTTTGCAACTCGCACCTACAAATGTGAGGAGAAACATTTACCCTATAGAAGGATAAATAATTAGAAGAGTGTATTACTTCAGTTTATGTCTATACTTTCGATATTGTAGTTTTCAAGGAAGCTTGCTAGATGCACGCAGCACAAACACACTGATGTATACGCATGCACTCAAACACACATAGACACTTAAAAGCACGCCGACTTACTGTACATTCTGTTGACTATGGGCGCTTTAGTCTATATTTAGTACGGAGCAATTTACAGTCTGCTCCTGCCCAGAGACCTTGACGTAAAATCTAGACAGGGCTTTTATAGTTTAGAAAACACAAATTCTAGTCATATTATATTTTTATAAAAAAATATGTCTTCAAATTATTTTTAAACCTTTGGGGCAAGACCAAGGAGAAAGATGGACTGCCTTTCACATTAAATAATTCCTTCTGTGAAAGTTCACAAGTCATTTCCTAGTTAATCTGTGAGAGATGCATTTCATATTATAAAATGAGTGGTTTCAGGTCACGAATATGACAAAACATGTATTTTTACTGCTCTAACCATAAACTGGTTACCAACTTAAGAACAGCGTTGCATTGTGCCTAAGAACGACCCTTAGCCGTGGTATATTGGCCATATACCACACCCCCTTGCTTAAATACCTCACGGCTACTGTCTCTCAGTGCTTTTAGCTCTCTCCTCTCTCCTCTCTCCTTTTACATTTACATTTAAGTCATTTGGCAGACGCTCTTATCCAGAGCGACTTACAAATTGGTGAATTCACCTTATGACATCCAGTGGAACAGCCACTTTACAATAGTGCATCTCTCCTCTCTCCTCACATGCAATAAAGTTTGCTGCCTCATGTGGGGGATCTCTCCTTCCTTTTGAAGCCTTAACCTTTTTTTGGTCCATAATTTAAACACTTACTTTACTTGCTTCTGCGTGCGCTGCCCTCGTGCATTTTTAAAGGCTGGGCATTGAGGGATTTTCTGTAATGCTCTCATGCTTTGTTCTGATCACGCAAGGTGCTGCTCTCCCACAGAACGGGAACACGGGCATACATGCACATTCTCACACACATACTCACGCGTCTGCATGCGCACACACACACACGGTGTGTAGCAGTCTGTTTGCAGGGTGAAGTGTGTCTTGTCTTCTCCTCTATGGTATTTAAGCTAGGTGACAAACTGAGATCAGACATGCTAGTCAGGTTCAAGTATAGATGGGCTCCCTTCTAGTTGTGGAGAAAACATCCAACAAACCAGTCAGACTTGATAGTGAAAATCTAGAAAGTTGTTATTCATTTTATATTTAAGTCGCTCTGGATAAGAGCGTCTGCTAAATGACTTAAATGTAATGTAAATGATATTTATCCATCATGTAGAATATTGTTGGAGAGGAGTACAGTCGATAAAATATCAGTTATAAAACTATAACTTTCGTTTTCTCTCAACTTTATCATATCAATATTAGTTTATTATTATTATTATTACTTTATTATTTTAATCTTGTTTTATTCAAATGTTTTGAATATTGTATTTGCATTTGTTCTTATTTTGTAGTCTATTCATGAATACTGCTTCAATGCTGTTTTATTCAACAGCTTGATATTTTGTAAAATGTCTGTATTTACCAAATGAATATATCACATTATATTTGTTTATTAATTTTACCACAAACATTCACTTTTTCCTTTCAATATGTAGATCTTTGGAGGTAATTAGTGGTATTTTCTAGGGTGAACGTCAAATACAAGCATCAAAATTATGAATGTGTTTTTAGATTAAATACAGTGCAACAGGTTCATCACACATTTAGACAGAGATATATATGTTTAATTGTCACATACATTGGTAAGGTGCAGTGAAATGTGTTGTTTTACAGGGTTCAGTCATAGCAGTACAGTGCCCCTGGAGAAAATTAGGATTAAGTGCTTTGCTCAAGGGCACATCAACAGATTTTTGAGCCTTGTCGGCTCAGTCATTCAAACCAGCAACCTTTTGGTTACTGGCCCAATGCTTTAGCTGCTAGGCTACCTGCTGCCAAAAGGTACTTCTTGTAAACATGTAGTAACACGCGACAGATTTACACCTGTGGGTTGCCATTACAGAGTTCCCGTTCTGTGGGAGAGCAGCACCTTGTGTGATCAGACCGAAGCAAGAGAGCATGATAGAAAAAGCCCTCAATGCATTGACTTGCTGTCAAAATAAAGGTTCAATAAAGATATGTAAAACATGTTTTTTAAATGCAGCATCTTCTTCATGGCTAGTTTTTAGATGACACAATTAGTCATCTCAAACTGAATTGTAAACACTCAGCACTCAGATTGTACCAAATGATCTATTTTATACTAATTTCACACATTTTTGTTGTTGGACTACTACTTTGGTTTGACTGTTTTCATGAAAGCCTCCTGCAGTGTTGTGATTCCTCTCCTCTGCATGTGAGAGCATGCTCTATGCTTTATTGCTGGCCTCGTCCTAAAATCAAATACTAATGAGATACATTTGTTGAGTTTATTTTTAGAAAATGCCTATAGTCATAGTTTTTGGAAATCCTTTTGAATAGATCCGTTGGTGTCATTTCCATATGCTGTAAGAAAGACCAGATGAGTTAATCAAACTGTCTCATCAACCCTCTCTCTTCTGTATTCTTCCCTCAGACTCTCGTCTCCCCTTCATCTGCTGTCATTTACATTCTCTACTAACATGTGCATTTAGGTCAACCTACTGTCTCCTCTCCAAATTCCCTCTCTCCTCTCTCACTCCTCTCTCACTCCTCTCTCACTCCTCTCTCACTCCTCGCGCCCACTCACTGGCTTCTCAGGAACACCAGCACAGAGGCATTTCACACCAGATAGTCTGATTGGGAGAGTGTTTAAAAGCAACAACAACAATGACACTACAGAGAGGGTTACAGAGGGGTAGAGAGGAGTAGATGGGGTCAGAGGAACTTAGAGAAGAGGAGAGGGAATGAAGAAGGATCCTAGGGTGTGGGTTAGAATACAGGTCAACATTCTCTCCCCAGCCAGCAAACACAGCTTCTAGTGCTAGCACCACACATACTAACAGACAGCCCTTCTGGACTAACTATGACACACACACACACACACACACACGCACGCGCACACACACACACACACACACACACACACACACACACACACACACACACACACACACACACACACACACAC